>NW_022195454.1:0-197105 GCF_008641045.1 Pistacia vera | reverse complement strand
GGATTTTCTCTACATTTTTCTAACTTTAACAAAAATTCAACTAAGGGCCAACCAAAATTAACAATATATCAACCCAAATAAAAGCAAAAAAATAAACATTCAAGGAATACATCATAACTTAGCTACGTACCTCAAGTGGGGCATTATAAAAACACCCCAAATCGGAGTGTTTTGGCTGGTTTAAAAATTTTATCTCAAAAAAACCTCTTTCCACTATTAAGAATCTCTTTCAGAGTTTGCTGTTCTTGGATATGAATTGGGTTATTCAATGGAAAACCCAAACTCAAGTGTAATGTGGGAAGCTCAATTTGGCTTCTTTTGCATATATTTTCAGCAAATCTAGTTGTTGAGTGGAAGTCAAATTACCAAGTATGTTAATAGTGACAGCATAACGAATGTCATCAACTAAATTACATATTTTAGTGAGAACATACAAATAATTAAATAATATACAATGAAAGAACTTACAAATAAATTAAACATGGAATGAACTTTGATACTAAGTATTGGTAATTGAAAAAAAAAACTCCCAAGTACCAGTTGAAGTTGGAGTATTTTTATGAGCATATATGAAAATTTATCATTTTAAAAAACTGTCAGAACCGCTGGAAAATAAACTCACAAGCACAGGTTGGGTGTTTTAAAAACCGCTACTAAAAACCCCTCAAAACCGCTACGATGGTTTACCCTCAAAACCGCTACGATGGTTTATCCTCAAAACCGCTACGATGATTTACCCTCATAACCGCTACCATTAAACTCTCAAGCAAACCCTAAAGGATATAAGGATTTTTAGTTCAGATGAATGATCTTACCTAGATATAGTGTGATTCCCTAAGTGCTTTTACAAGCTTGATATGATGAAATTCATTAGAAAGCGAAAAAAATAAGCGTGATATTTTTCTTACCAAAAACAATCAAGATGATTAAGCTAAGGAATAGTTTAAAATACAATGGACGTTATTAATCAACCCTATTAGCCATAATCAAGCAAAGCTTGATACATGGCTTCAATCAAGCAAAACTTAATCCATGGCTTCAATCAAGCAAAACTTGATTTTAGCCATTAGCATGTATTGTAAATATAAATAGAGCTCTTGTACATTGGAAAATATACAAACTTGAAATACAATTTCATTCTTTACATTTCTCTCTTGAATTATTTGTCTTTCTCTCTAGAATTCTAACATGGTATCAGAGGCTAGGTTAGGACAGTGAGTTGCTATTTCAATGGTTATATGCATGTTTAGAAAAATTTTGTCACAAAGACGATAATAGTCTAAGGAGGTTGGGTTTTAAGTGGGACCGTTTGTGACCCCTCCAATTTCCTAGGAATTTTCCTGGTGCATATTAAATCATATCAATATAGCACTTACTGTTATCTTGGGTTACTGCTCTAAGCTATCTAGGACCTCTGCCTTTGCCATTATGGTCTTCTGCCTTTGCCATGAGTCTGCATGCGCCTTGCATTGTGGCTTTTGCAATGTCATCGTTGACTAGCCAAACCATCGTTGGCCTTTTCCACATCATCATTGACTCTCCAAGCCATTGTTAGCCTTTGTCACGTCATCGATGTCATGTCATCATTGATTTGTCGTGCCATTGTTGGTTTTTGCCATGTCATCGATGTCATGTCATCGTTGACTTGCTAGACCATTATTGGTTTTTACCACGTCATCGTTGACTTGCTAGGTCATTATTGGCCTGTGCCATGTCATCAATGTCATACTATCATTGACTTGTCAGGTCATTGTTGGCTTTTGCCATGTCATCGTTGACTCGCTAGGCCATTGTTGGCCTTTGCCATGTCATCAATGTCATGCCATCATTGACTCGTCACACCATTGTTGGCTTTTATCATGTCATCGTTGACTCACCAAGTAATTGTTGGCTTTTGTCACGTTATCGATGCCACATCATCGTTGACTTGCCACATCATTGTTGAATTATGTCATGTCATTGGTGCCACGTCATCATTGACTTGCCATATTATCGTTTGACTTTCTTGTCAACATTGACTCTGTTTCAGGATCAACTATTTTGTCTTATTCCAACCGATTACATCCAATGTTTTAAAACCCAACCCGGCTCGGTCAGTTGAACCGGGACCTGGAAGCTTCAATGGGCCGGGTTTAATTTTTTCCTATTCACCCAATACCCTAGGATTTCCGGTGATGATCGACGAACAATTAACTGTCGGAATGTTGGGGCTTTTGAAGAGCTATTTCCGATGAATGTAATGGTGGTGAAAGATTTGATTTCCGGTGAGTAAATCGACCGAAAATCGAACAAAACTGGCACCAGCAACGATGAGATTTTTCCAGCGATTTACGAGGCTAACGGTGGTGGGGTGAGGGGGGTTTTGGTCAGGAAGAAAAGGGGAGTAATTCTAGGGTAATGGGAAGGGTTGTTGTTGCCGGAATCGATGGGATCTGGCCTAGAATGCCGATGTCGACGTCGACGTCGGTGAGATCTGGCCGAAATCGAACCTATTTCGGCCATATCTTGGGTATATTTTGATAGAAATGGGCTCAAGGGACAATTGGGGTTGCATCTGGGGTGTCGACGCCGCTAATCAGTCGCCGGTCGATTTGCAGTTGGGGTTTGTTTGATAAATTTTAAACCTATAGGGACTTACCGTAATTTTTAGGGGTATATTTGCTGAATTTTAAAAGTTTTTATCAACCGGTTTGATCGCTAACAGGTCAACCCAGGACCTAGAAGCTTTGCCGGATTTCACCCCGGGTTGGGTTTTAAAACATTGATTACATCAGCTCATCACCTAAGACGATTCACGGAGTTAGTTTCCAATCTCAAACTAGAATCTACGTTACCACCTTGAGCGCGAGGGGGGGGGGGGGTATAACCGCAAAGTTTGATCCATGCTTGAATTAAGCAAAGCTGATTTAGCAATTAGCATAATCATTAGCATGGTTGTAGCATGTATTGTAAGTATAAATAGAGTTCTTGTACATTGGAAAATAAAATCTTGAACTACAATTTCATTCTTTACATTTCTTTCTTGAATTCTTAGCCTTTATCTTTAGAATTCTAACAAACCCGTTAAAAAATAGTAAATTATAAACGCACCCACAATTTTTGAAAAGTATATATATCCCTATCAAGGAGGTTTTTGATACTTCTTCAAGAGGATAAATGATAATTTAAAGGAGGTAAATGATAATAAGGGGGTTATTTATGAATACTTTTAAAAAAAATCGTGGATGTGCTTTATATACCACTATCTCTTAAGGGGTTGACCCAAATAAAATGAATTTAATCTAACAAATATGGAATGATTGGGTTTGTGTTTGCTTACTAGTTCTTAATTACAAGAGTTTGTATATGTAACATATCATATTATTATTATTATATATCTCACGTTTAAACCATGATTTTTAAATCCCAAATAATAATATGCTAATTAATAATTGTTATATCATTAATGACCTTATTTGTTACCCATAGTCCCATACTACTATCCTAATCCATAATTTGGGATATAAAAATTAAGTTTCAAAGTAGTAATGTAATTATGTAATAATGTTTCTATTTACAAACCATATTCATTCCTGTTTATCTTCATAACATCACCCAATATAACACCCGTTCCATCGCAAATAAAAAAATTGAATAATATATATGAAATAAATTAATTTTATTTTCTTAAGTCCTACAGAAATGTCGCTTTGGCCGAGTGGTTAAGGCGTGTGCCTGCTAAGTACATGGGGTTTCCCCGCGAGAGTTCGAATCTCTCAGGCGACGAAATTTGTTTTTATTTCCACTTATTTTGTTCTAACGATTTAGTCCTTTAATTTAATTTTATTTTATTTCCACTTATTTTCTTGGTCAATATACTCGTATTATCTTATTTCTCATCTATTCAGTAATCAATATAGTTTTTAAACTAAATATATATTAAATTTAATTTAATAGTTTATAGTATATATAAATCGTAATAAAACAATGAATCAAACTCAAATCTTTGACATTAAATTTGAGTGCAACTAGTGAAAAATCATACATTATTTTCAAGTTTTTATATAGAGAATTTGAAATATAATATTAATTTTTTTGTATAAACACACTCTTCTTATAATATCATAATTTTAAGAGTTTTGTGTAGAGTTAAACATCAATTATTTTATTATTAGTATTGTTTTCAAGATACATGCAGATTGTATGTACATTTAAAATAAAGTTACATCATAACCCATATACGCCCAATAAAGCCTAATGGACATGGCATGGACTTTACACCAAGAGGGTTCCATCATGCAACTTCAATATGGTCCAATTTTACATGGGCTCAATGTACACAAAAGGGTCTTGCTCATTGCCATGCTATAAGAAAGTAACCTTTTACTATGTAAAATAAATGGAGTTTAAATTTAAGTAGTAAATGCATGAAATAGATTTTTGGCTTAGAAATCATTTATCACATTAATTATAAAGATAAATACGAGAGAAAAAATTTAGATATGTCGTAAATTCATTGACTTATGTTATGACTGATATGATACATTGTGATATTTTACATTGACTTTTATTGATTCATTTTTTATATATTCTATTCATTTTGTGTCACGCCGGTTTTTATATTTTTATACTAGAGTTTGTATGTGCAACATTATTTTTTGATTTAAAGCTTGCACAATTGGACATCGAGTCATGTTTGCGAACTAAATTTAGCTTCATAGAAATAAATTGATGCCTATCTAATTGGCCATGTGATTCCACACATGCAAGAGAGTTAAATCAAACTCTGATTTTAATAGTTTTTGTGTTGTTTGGTTGGAGAGAAAGTGAAGAGAAAATGAGAAAAATGCAATTTTGAAACTATTTGGGTTTCTTGAATTGGCATGGGCCTGCTTGGTCTTGTCGTCTTTGAAAGTCCATTATGAGAAGAACCATTTCCATACTTTATTAATTTATTTTCCATGTGAGATTGTGTGTTTCCAAAATTTTGCACACTTCTTTTACTTAATAAATTTATATTATTTTTAATATTTCAAAACACGTTTTATATATGTCAAACTGTTTTCAAGGTTCAAATAATTATGAAACACAAAAAAAAAAAAAAAAAAAGATTTTTTCTTCAAAAAATTAAACTAATTTCTAATATTGCCTCTAAAATTGAATATTCGAAACATTTCCAGTACACATACTCTTATAAAAATATCATTGCTGGCATATTTAATGCCCTAAATTTATACATTTTTTGTTTCCTAGCATATTCAATGCCCTGAATTTATATGCTAACCATATTAAACCATGGTATATGTAACAGTGTAAGGGGTCCAAAAAAAAAAAAAAAAAAAGTTTTGAAGAAACAATTGACTGTTTTAGTTAAATGATTAACTATTTTTATGTTTAAGGATTGTAACAATGCCAAAATGGTCAATCATTTAACTAAAACTTTCAACTGTTTGTACAACAATTAGTGTCTAATCAAAACTTTTAGTTGTTTGGCTAAAAGTACTATCGATTAATTCAAAATATTTTTTTCTAAGCCTTAAACTATGGGTGTTAAAAAAAATATGTAAAAACCAGTTAACCGAAAAATCAGTTCAATCACGGTTCAAAGAATTTAAAAAACTAGATTTTATGTTTGGTTTCTGGTTTAGGTGAAAATGCAAGCTGATTAATCAAAACCGGTTATATATATATAATCTTAAAGATATTATATATTAAAATAAAATAAAACTTAAATTTATTTGTATCAATTTTTAATGTATTATTAGTTGTGGTTAATGGATATGTATGAATGTTTAGTTTTTATTTGGATATGTATTGTTGATGTTTACAATTTAATTCAAGAAAAAAAAAGTTTAATCCAATTTAAGGGGAAAAGTGGTTAACCGAAAAACCCGTTTTCCCTTAAACCGGTTCGGTTCAAGAAACCGGTTAACCGCTTTTGAACACCCGTACCTTAAACCATTACATATCCCTTATAAAAAGTAAAAACAACATTGGGAGGTGAAGATTGGGGGAGGTTTTTTATGCCAACCCTTGGGGTTGGGGTTGGGGTTGGTACAACAAATAAAACCCTGTTATTTTCACTAAGCTAGTAGTTTGTGAGCACAACCTTGTTTGAGGGTGAGCAATGGGAGCTAGCTGGAGACATCTGTAAACTTTGAAGCTTGTGTTAGGCCATGATTGAAGGCAAAATTATTCAATTTCTCTACTTAATTTTATTTTTTTTAATCTCCAAAAAAAGAGAGAAAGACCAGCTCATGAATGCCCTATAACCACACCCATGTGCTTCCTAATTGTATGGCTACTTGTATTAAAATCCCCATACATTTATAATACTTGTCTCTTCAGTGTGCAACATTTAATCACCATTATTATTAACTTATTGACCATCGTCCAATGGTTTATCATTTGACGAGCCATTAAAGGATCTTAACCCATATTATAATATAAGAAATATGTTTATTAATGTCGGTACGATATAAAATTAAAAATTCTAAATTTATATTGATATTGATCGATATGTTTATAACAATGAACTTATCATAATACAAATTTTACGTTAATGGGTGACTACTTGTAGTTAAGCACATTTATAATTTAACTTTTTGATCATGATCCAATGGTTTGGATTTGTTGATGTAAAGATTTGCACCAATAAGAGGTATGTGATTGATAGCGTCAGAACTACGTAAAATGTGTGTGTGATCTCCATGAATCTATGATAAAACAATATGATAACACAAAACACAAAGATTTTTTTAAAGTGATTTGACGGTTTATAATGCAAAACCTATGTCCACTTTTATGTTATTCAATTTGTTGAACAATAATTCGGTTTACAAAGAGCTTGCAGTTTGCTTTCTACGGCCTATTTTCTCATCTCTAGAAGGAAATTACAACTAGGTTTATATAATGTCAGTTACATGGTCGAGTTGAAAATAAATTCAAATTCAATTAAACGAGGAGTTATGTGATCTTCGACCTTAATTATGTGATTCATATCACAAGATATTTGTATCCAAGAGAGGATTTTATTCACTCTGAAAATCTTGCACATCAAGGTTACTATTAAATTGATATAACATTAATGAGCGGTTCAAGGATCATAACATATATTATAATATAAGTAACATGTTTGTTAATATCGATAAGATAAGATTACAAATATTAAATTTATATTACTATTGAAAGATAAATGTATAACAATCAACAAAGAACTTATTATAATCCAAATTGTAATATGAATTTTACATTAATTTGTGAGTAGTTGTAATTAAATTGGCATACAATAAAGTTTTTGTCTCTTCCATATGGAGCATCTTGCTAGCATTAACTAATGAGAATTCATTATTAAAATACAACAAGGTTATATTATAGTAAAAGGCCATTTTCATCCTATCTATATGATAATTAACAATAATAAATATGTAATATTAAAGGGTATATTTATAATGTTCAACAATAGATTTATTATAAAATTAAATTATTAAGTGTCTTCCTTTTAATTTACTTTTTGGTTAATTTCATTTATCGAAAAATTTCTATATCTCAAACATTCCGGTGACTTTTAAAACTAATAAAAATCTCATTAAAATTAAATTATTATTTTATTTAAAAAAAAAGGCCTTAAAAATATCAAATCCATTGGCAAATAGTTTAAAAAATTGTTAAGACGTGTTCGAGATTTAACGATAGTTCCGTGATTGATGAATTTAACCTTTACGTTTCTAGTAAAATTTTCTCAATCAGTTGATATCTATTTAAAAAATAAAAATAGAAATAACATAAAACCTCAAATTAGTAATATATAACAACCTTATTATTTAAAATTTTCAAAGTTTTAATAGTAGACTCTTTTTTTTTTTTTTTTTTTTTTTCTCCACTTAAATCTTGGGGAACTAGAAAAGATTCAAACTTAGGACCATGCGTCTTAATCACATATTTGAACGCTTACGCTACCACTTGAGTTGCCCAAAGATAGGTAATATATTACCTACTACTATTATATTCAACTCAAAATACTTAATAATTAGATTCTTTTTAATTTAATAAAGGGAAATTATCTACTCACAACTTGCACAAGGTTATAATTTTATAAATATAAATAAATAAATGTGAATAATTAATTAATAGAATCTGATCCAACCAGGCTTAATTAGTCAACTGAATAAGTAAAACTTATTCTCCGAGTCCTGGGAAAGTTTCTGATCTTGACAAAAAAATTTTTTGTTGAAGTAAATTTCCACGGTTGGCTGTGTTGCATGTGATGGCATACCTGTTATATAAATTTATAGGTGTTGACCTTGTAGTCCTCTGCAAGGTCAATACGTATAATGGATGAATGTGTATACGATCAGTTAGGTAGTGTGTATTAATGTGTTGTTGTGACGTTGGTCGAATCCATGTGTATTATGTGATATAGAAGCTTTTTGTGTGCGTGAAAGAGTATACCAACTACCACTAGGTGGTCAAATGTTAAAAGATCATAGGGGTTCACCATGGATTCTTGAATTTGAGTCTCTCTAGGCAATGTTTTAAAACCCAATCCGGGGTGAAATCTGGCAAAGTTTTTGGGTCCCGGGTTGACCCGTTGATAAAAACTTTTAAAATTGAACAAATACACCCCTAAAAATTACAGTAAGTCCCTATAAGTTTGAAATTTATCAAACACACCCCAAATGCAAATCAGCGACTGATTGGTGGCGGCGACACCCAAGATGCAACCTCAATCGTCCCTTCAGCCCATTCCCATTAAAATATACCCAAGATCTGGCCGAAATAGGTTCGATTTCAGCCAGATCTCACCGACGTCGGCATCGGCATTCCAGGCCAGATCTCACTGACGTCGGCGTCGGCAACCCTCCCAATCACCCAAAAATTACTCCCCTCTTCCTCCCGACCAAAACCCACCTCACCCCACCCCCGTTAGCAAATACACCCCTAAAAATTACGGTAAGTCCCTATAAGTTTGAAATTTATCAAACACACCCCAAATGCAAATCAGCGACTGATTGGTGGCGGCGACACCCAAGATGCAACCCCAATCGTCCCTTGAGCCCATTCCCATTAAAATATACCCAAGATTTGGCCGAAATATGTTCGATTTCGGCCAGATCTCATCGACGTCGGCATCGACATTCCAGGCCAAATCTCACTAACATCGGCGTCGGCAACCCTCCCAATCACCCAAAAATTACTCCCCTCTTCCTCCCGACCAAAACCCATCTCACCCCACCCCCGTTAGCCTCGCTAATCGTCGAAAAAATCCCATTGTTGCTGTGGCCAGTTTTGTTCGATTTTCAGTTGATTTACTCACCGGAAATCAACTCCGTCACCACCATTGCATTCACCGGAACTTTATTTTCAAAAGCCCCAACATTCTGGCCGTCAATTGTTTGCCGATCATCCTCCCAAATGTTAGGGTTTTGGGTGAATAAAAAAAGTATAAACTCGGCCTGTTGAAGCTTCTAGGTCTTGGTTGAATCGGTCCAACCGACTGGGTCAGACCGGTTTTTAAAACATTGTCTCCAGATACTAATAGGGATGGTCACTGAGGGGATTTATTCGATCATTCACTTTAAGGCATTGAGAGATTAGTTAAAGTGCACATAAGTTGGCCTAAACACCCCAGATTACCTCTAATCTGATTAGAACATGTGATTATTATTAGTGGGGGTTCTTTTCATTTATTTATTTATTTACATTTGTCGGTATAATTGTGTGGGTTATACAGAGATAAAAATCTTTTGTATAACGAATGGACGTGCATATGAACAATTAAGAAGCATGCGATGTCATGTGCATTAATGTGATGTTCCGATGTTGGTTGAATGTATGTGTATACATCATATATAATTTTTGCTCCCTTACAAAAGAGTATCAACTAATCCCGAATATTATATGTGATGACTATTAGTGAAATCTTCTTATATTATCAGTATGGTCGTGTAGACAGATAATGTTGTTCTTATAGTTATGTAGGTAACACTGAAATATAGACCAATAATGTTAAAATATGAAATCAATAACATTAATAATTGGATATTTAAAAAAACAAGTAGAATTATCAAAACTTTTCAAGAAGTCTAGATTTGAGATAAAAGTCAAAACAAAGAGTTAAAAGTCTAAAAATAAGATGCCTTGAGCAAAGAGCAAATATTCTATTAAGTCTTGAAATTAGTCAAAAGTTTCGAGTTTAGTCAGTCATCTAGCTGTCAAGTGGAATTTAGCTGGAGAAAACCCAATGAAACCAACTGGCAAAGAGTGCAGTGCAAACCCACAACACTTCTTTTCTTTTGGGAGATATTTGAGTGGGAATCATGATCTCACATTATTACTTCATCAAACAATAATTTTAATTACTAACAAAGAATTTCATAAAATTTTATTGGATAATCGCATCCAACCATTTTAAAATATGTCTGAATTAAAGCGTGTCCATATAATTAAATAGAGCAGACGGAGAAGCAAACCTTTGGCTTGTGTCTCAAAAGTATAATAGTCTATATATCATTTAAGTTTAGGACTTGCACAATAACAACAACCCATTTTAAAGTATGTCTGAATATATATAATTCTTAGATTGAAATTCTCTCGAGAAATGATATTGTTAATTTAAGAAACATTGGGTTTGTAGGGTGTTTAATGGACCTCGAAGATTAGTTGAGGTGCTCATAAACTGATCTGGATATTTTGGTTAAAAAAACAAAAAAGTTGTAGGTAATATTGCTTGATAGGATTTGTTTGTACTCAAGCCAAATCTTTCCTTAAATTAAGGGTTTCAGTATTGGTTCTCCACCCATTTCATAGATATTGTGGCTTGAAATTATGTTGAAAAATCTATGCCTAAATTCATGGAATTCAACTAGATATTGCTCAACATGTTGAATTAGAAAAAAGGATTATTTATGATAAAAATAAATTTACAACTTCATATGAATCCAATGTAGATTTGACATTTTTTTATATGGAATTAAAAATAAGTAATCATGTGTAAAATTAAGTGCTTGTAATAAGATTTCATAAAATTTAGATCACTTGTGAAAAATATGGGTCTGTTTGCTTTATTATTTTGGATAGGATTTTTGAAAAAGTAAGAGTTTGGTGATTATTACGAAGTAGGATTTAAAAATTAACAAAAACACCCTCTAGGTTTGTTAATTTAGCTAAACACCCCTGCAATAAAATATTAAAAATTAACAAAAACACCCCTATCCACCCATTAAATGCTGGCAAACGACCACCACCACCTAAGGGTGGCCAAAGTCATCGTATCGGTGCAGGACTAGTTGGATCTAGTCAATTGTGCATTGATATGGCCTTTTTCGGCTAGACCTACGGTGGATCTAGCCACGTTTGGTCGTCAACGACAACGAAAGATATGGTTGTCGTTGACGACCAGCTACGACCAAAGATCTGGCTGTCAACGGCCAAATCTTTGACTGTAGGCGCACTACCGGCCAAATCCAGTCGGTAGTGCGCCATTATACCAGATTTCGACTACCTTCCGACGATGGTAGCCGGAATCTAACAAATGTGGGTGGATAGGGGTGTTTTTGTTAATTTTTAAACTTTTTTTGGGTGTTTAGTTAAATAACAAACCTAGGGTGTTTAAAAATAATTGAATAAAATATAATAGGATTTTTAGAATAAGGAAACAAATGTGTATTTTGGGTAGGATAAAGATAAGATAGTGCAAAATAGTTAAACAAACATACCATTATTTTTTTAAGCTAAATTAAACCTCTTACACCCTTGACCTTAGGTTCAATGCAATATAAGGCAATTGTTTAAATCAAGATGTATATTATTATTTTTATATTTAAAACAACAATTAATATCACTAAAATTAGGAAATAATAATGGTAGGCAAGATATTCATTAATATCTAAAATGATTTTTACTTAAATCATCCAAAACACCTATCCCAAATAGTAAATAACAGTACTAAACAATTTCGGTTGTGGTCAATCATTATGTTTTCGCCTTGATTTTAGTATTACTTGTTACATTAATATTTTACAAATATTTTACTTCTATCAACTTGAAAACATTATCAAATCATAAATAAATACTTGTTAATAAGCTAGTTTAAAACCAAAAAGAATTACTAAATCAATTTAATAAGGTTCAATCGTGATTCAGTATTATTATTGGAGTTTAGGATACTTAATACATAAATATTCTCATATTATTATTCATTTATCGGTTTGATAACATTATCAGATCAGTAAGTAACGAAAATACACAAATAAGTCAATAATCTTATAATATTAACAAACCAATAGCTATCCTTATAACAACTTTATCGAGTTCATTTTTGGATAGGATTTTGGGAATAATATTGGATAGTTAGATAGGGGAGTATTACGAGATAAACTTTAAAAATTTATGAAAAAGTCCATAGGTTTGCTAATTTAATTAAAGACCCTAATAAAAACGACAATAGCAGCCCCACCACCTGCAGTGCCAAATTCCGGCCACCACTGCCGGAATCTGACTGGCAAATTTCGTTACGACACAGACCGGTCGGATCTGTGCCGTAACGCATCACTATGGCCTTTTCCGGCCAGATCCGTGGCAGATCTGATCTGACCGAAAAAGACTAGATTTACAGCCAAATGTTGCCGTCGACAACCGAAAAACGTCAAAAGAAGTCCATCTTTGGCCGTTGTTGACGGCCAGATCAGTGAACTTCCAGCCATTTATGGTCGACAGGTAGGCCGTTGTACAGATTCCGACTACCACCGACGGTGGTTGCCGAAATCTGGCAAGTATGGGTTGATGGGGGGTGTTGTTGTTAATTTTTAAACTTTTTTTCAGGGGTATTTAATGAAATTAATAAGCTTAAGGGGTCTAAAAGTAATTAAAAAAATATAGTAATATTTCTGGAATAATATGCCAAACAATATTTGGGGAATAGGATTGGGAATATGAATAAAAAAAATGAACCAAACGAACCTGATCAATATTACTATTTAATTTATATATTATAACCTTACTTTAAAATTCGTCAACAATTAGATAATATTAACCATCATTAGGTGATCGAATGGTAAAAAAGCAAAAGGGCCCAACATGAGTTCTTGAGTTTGAGTCACTCTAAACCTTAATAGGGGTGACCACTGAGGGGATTTACATGATTATTTACTTCAGGATTTTAAGAGATTAGTTGAGGTATGCACAAACTTATTCGAACACCCCCGATCATCAAAAAAAAATAAAAACACAATTGAATAATATTATGGGATGTGTACAATTAGGGTTAATACTTGTGTATGATGCTTATCATGCCTCCCGGACTAAAAATAAAAATAAACAATTGGATAATATTATTGAATGTGTACAATTGGGTTAATACTTGTGCATGATGCTTATCATGCCACCGTTTATTTATGGACCTTTTCTAGGCCGTCCAAGGCTTTACAAAATTCCAATCAAAATTGACAAAAAAGAAAAAGAAAAAGAAAAAAAAATCTGTAAGACTTTTTCTAGTACTTCCAGGTGTCATCACCCCACCAATCACGCGAAAGTAGCCGTTAAGAACGATCTAACGGTCGTTATCAGCCGGCTTTCTCTTTTGGCGTGGTCCAGTCCCCAACGTCTCTAAGTTTCAGATCCGTTATCAACGGTCAAGTATTTTAAATTCATTAAAGTAAAACAAAGTCAATAAAAATAAATAAATATAGCCTCTCTTTAACCTTTTCTTCTTGAATAAATTAATTTAAATTCATTAAAGTACAATAAGGCAAATACTAAAGATAAGATAAAAATAAATATAGCCTTTTTCTTTTATTTTTTCTCTTTGAATAAATTCCATTTATTTAAGTTAAAAATTAAATCCTAAATAATAATAAAAAAATTATAACATTAAATGGAAGACTCAGATCCTGAAATGCGAAAAATGTTGATATCGATATAATATTAAATAAAAATTCGGCTAATTTAAAATAACTCATCTATAACATAAGGTAATATTTAATTTCATATATAATAATATTAAGAATATTACTTAAATATATATAAATTTTTGTATGCAAATTACTTATAATATGTTAGTAATAAAATAAACTTAAAATTCTACAAAGATATTACAAAATGAATTTTGAGTTCAGATTTTTTGTATTATAAGTTAAGTTAGGATTAAATTCATATTAAAAAATTTTAAATTAATTTTGAATAATACAAATTACAAATGGAAAATGCTACACCCACAAGCTTTCCTTACAAACTTTTTCTCACAAACTTAACGTAACAGTTTACATTGATGAACTCATAATAGGTCCCACATGGGTTTCACTTGATAAATTGTGGCTGATCAATTACAAACTGTCACGTCGGGGTTGTAAGAGAACGTTTATGAAAAAATATTGTGAGTATAGCATTACTCATTACAAATTGGGTTAACCACAACAATTTTATTTTTTATTAATGCCTTTAATAAATTGCAATAATAACTTGCTTATAATACCCAACAAAACAACAATTTTATATCATAAGACTTTACAATTAGAACTCGGTTAAACCCGTATAATATTTAAGAAATAAGAAATAATAATTTTTGATCATGTAAGTTTTTATGAATGAAACTCAAACACAAAACTTTATAAGAGTAAACTATTGGTTTAATCGTTTGGATAACTTCTCGTGAATAAAAACTAAAAACGGTAACATTGAAATAATAACTTATTGAATATTTTAAGTTGGTCGTTGCATTTTATGATAATATTTTTCATATTGTAATCACTAAAATAAATAAAATAATTATAAAAAACACAATGATGTTAAAAAAAACATCAAAATTAATAGAAGAAATATTATAATCGTTTAATGTCACAAACTTTCAAAACAAAAAGTAAAGACACCAAACAACAACAATAATGACAACGCGTCTTTGAAAGCGTAAGCAAACAATTAATAATAGCGGATATTTACTCAATACCCCCAATCTCTCTCCTTTTAACCCCTTAAGCTTTATAGAATAACAAGAAAACCCCTATAGTATTGTCCCATTTAACAAATCACCAATGTTTATTACAAAGTGTTGTACACTCTTATAACAAGTTTTTATACAAAACTTTAAAATGATTTTCGACTATACAACTATTTGAAGAGTAAAGAGTTGGACGTATTGAACCCCTTCCTCGAGTAATTATATAAACCTTTAAGATCAAGTGTTTCATAAAGTGTTATAGACTCTTATCATACATTCGATAATTTTAAGGGAATTTTTGATAGTCGAACGATCCTTCAAGGGTTTCTTTCAAATTTTCTAAAATATCAGGTCCAAAAGAAATTAAACTATTGATTAAGAGGCATGCCTAGATAAACCCCTAGCAAATAAATAAATAATCCCCACCATTATCATGATCGTTCAACGACTCCGTCCCTCTTCCTCTGCAAATACCAAATACGCGTAAACCCAAAGACTCGGACACTCGGTGCTTCTATATTAAGCTTCCCAATTTACTCTCCAACATTTTCTCAGTGCCATCCATTCTCACTCATTCAAATTCCTTTTCTAATTTTGCTCCTTTCTTCTCTACTTCTTCTTTCACATCCCCAAATGTCATCTTTTCTCTTAAGACTCTTCCTTCTTCACAATCTTTTCAACTCTTTTCTCCTCTTGTTAATCCCCAAAAAGCTCCGATCTTTCCTCCCCACTTCCTGGTGCCCTACGCTGCCACAGCCAACGCCACCCTCTGCCATTGTTTCCCCTCAAAAACCTCCACAAACTTTCATTTCCTTGAAAAAAATGGACCCAGCTGGGGTTGATCGCGTTTTTCAGATGTTTGATCGCAATGGGGACGGGAGGATTTCGAAGCAAGAGCTGAGTGTCTCGTTGGAGAATATCGGAATCTTCATCCCCGACGCCGAGTTGGCTCAGATGATTGAACGGATCGACGTGAACGGAGATGGGTGCGTCGACATCGACGAGTTCGGGGCGCTGTACAAGTCTTTGATGGTCGAGAGAGAGGAGGAGGATGAAAACGACATGCGAGAGGCGTTCAATGTGTTTGATCAAAATGGTGATGGGTTCATCACGTTCGATGAGTTGAAGCAGGTGTTGGGGTCGTTGGGGCTTAAGCAAGGGCGCACCGCAGAGGATTGCAAGCAGATGATCATGAAGGTTGACGTGGACGGTGATGGGATGGTTGATTATAAGGAGTTTAGGCAGATGATGAAGGGTGGAGGATTTAGTGCTTTGGGTTGATTTTTTATTTTGTTTTAATTTCTTTGTTTCTTTGGAATGAGTTAGTGGAGTTCTTTGTGTTGAGTCAATCAGAGGGTGTACATATTTTGGTGGAATTTTGTGATTGGGGATCGACGATCAACAAGAAGACACGTGGATGATGCATGTCATATATATATTTTTTTATTTTCGGTCGAGATATTTTGACTTAAATTTTTCTGGCTTACAATTTTGATATCAATTAATAATCATTCATTATTATTGAATGGTATCAAAATTTTTAAGCTAAAAATTTAAAACATATACTGTGACATGATTTTATTAAAATAGATGTATTAACGATGTGATACGTTGGTTTTGAAAACCTGAAATCTGATTTCGAGTAATGCAAATTCGGACTCGGGTTGGCTTACAACAACGGCAAATCCATAGAGGTGGCCAAATCTACAAAATGGCGGTTTAGGAACGAAGAGAAGAGAATTGAAACAATTTAACACCAAGATCTGGAGCTATTATTTACTTGTGGGTTTATTATTTTTTCCAAAACTTTGTAAAACTGGTCTGATGGTTTTTGACTCTAGTGTTTGTGCTTCTGTTTTCCCATTGGCTTCATTTCTTAATGCTGTATCGTGTAACCGGTGTAAATTTTATGTATTCGTATAAAATTTTAGGAAAAGTTTCTCTTTGTTTTTTTTCAGTTTTCACATTTCGGGTAATATCTCAAATTTATAAATTGTGTATACTTCTATCTGAAGAGAGTATATTAAACTATGTGTTTGCTGGGATTGTAACACCGTCGCATTTCACGTCGAATCGATTGGATCTAGCTCTTTACCGTTGCACATCCCATAGACAATATTAGCAGCCCCATTTGTTTCATTCCCGACGTATTTGACTCTCATTTTTATTAATGTATTTTCATCTTTTCGTCGTGATACTTGTTTGTTATTTCTGGTATTCGCATACAAAAATTAGTACTAAAACCATACACTAATTTCAGTGAAGCAACATAACAATTAACAAACGTATTTCTGTGAAACAAGAAAAGAAAACATAGCAGCCATTGGATCAACCGGTAAGCTTACCCAAAACTGTAGTGCCTTAAACTAAAAACTTAAAGATGTTATGAAACAAAAATTTTGATACAGTACACTATAATATTACGACTTTTTTTTTAAATTCTTGTAACATAAGATATCACAGTTGTATGACCCATAAAATATATCTGGTTAGTTTTTGTTTTGTTACACCATGAACTAATCAAGTGTTGAAATAATGAGGACTCTAAGTGTAATGTACTAATCCTTATTAGGTAACTATAGTACTGATTCGGTAACAATAATATTATATTTACAAAGAAAATTTACAAAGATTTTCACACAAAGTGAGGTGGCAAAAAATAAATAGAAAAGTGAGGTGGCAAAAAATAAATGGAAGAGTGAAACAAAAAGTCAAACTCATTAAATTCACTATTCCATTCATTTTTTGCCACATCACTTTGTATGGAGATCTTTGTAAAATTTCTTTGTAAATGTAGTATTACTCGTTCGGTAAACCCAAGGACTCACACTAGCCCAATAAAAAACTTAACCAAGTAACATTACCGTCATTGTTTGACCATTAGAATATTAGATTGACATACAAAAACTGAGTATTGGATTAATCCTTATTAGGTAATAAAAACCCTTGAAATTGTTGGTCAATTCCTGCATTCTGATCATTGTTTAATCATCGTCCCAAAATGTGATCTCATTGATTGAATAGATTGCAATATAATTAGAAAAATCCTTAAGAAAGAAGTCTTACAGAAAAGAAATATGCATTAGAAAAAGGGAGACTGACATTACACGCCCTAAAACTTGAAAATCTGACACTTTACATCCTACAACTAAGAACACCCCTTGCCATTAGTTTTTTGATGGAGCCAAGGGCATAATTGACATTTCAAGTTAAAATTGCGTTTTAAATACAAGGATACATAAAACTCCAAATATAAAACTAAATTAGTGCACCTTGTAAATATTTAAAAACACAAAATATTATAATATTTAGCCATAAAATAGGAACAACAATGCTACAGACATCGGAAATTGGTACCGAAATTTTGCACTGATATACGTGGCACTTGACTCGGATGTCGCTAGGCCTGCAATCGAACCGAACATGAACGAACAGGCCCGTTCGAAAATCGTTCGATAAGCATGTTCGATTGTTCGTGTTCGTGTTCGTGTTCGAACGAACACATGATGTGTGTTCGTGTTCGTTCGATTAACAAAAAGCTCGTTCGTGTTCGTTCGATTAACAAAAAGCTCGTTCGTATTCGTTCGTAACTCGTTCGTGTTCGTTCGACTAACTTGTTCGACTAACTCGTTCGACTAACTTGTTCGTTCGACTAACTCGTTTGATAATTTGTAAATACCTGTTCGACTAACTCGTTCGATAATTCATTCGATAATTTGTAAATACCTGTTCGACTAACTTGTTCGATAATTTGTAAATACCTGTTCGAATAACTCGTTCAATAACTTGTAAATACATGTTCGAATAACTTGTTCGAATAAAAAATGTACACTAACTTTCCAATTCATGCTCTAAAAAACAAATATGCAACAATTTATAATTCATACCCATTTAATTCAATATTTGAAAATAAACCAACTCTTTATCTATATTTATATTTTAAACAAATCAATAAAAACTCACTAAATTAAAATAACTAATCATCATAAATAATAAAACTTCAAAACAAATTAAACAGAACAATAAATCGTTCAAAACAAATTTAGTTCCATATCAAACATGACACAAACAAAAGGAATTTGTTTACATATATATATTTATTATCATTACATAAATTATCCTAAATATTTTAAATATTTACATATATATTTTGTATCAACACTCATAAATTTATAGTGGAATAAAAGTCTATTGTAATATATGATCAATACTATGTTGATTAATTTGTTTATATTATATTCTATTTTGTATCAACGCCCATAAATTCATAGTGAAATGATGGCCTATTATAATATATGATCAAACATATGTGTAATTAATTTGTATATATAATTGTTAATTTGTGTATATACAAAATTTTATCAACATTATTAATCATAGGTTAAATATGTTATGAAATTACCAAAATTAAGGTTATCATATTTTATTATCATTACATGAATTATCATAAATATTTTAAATTGTTTACATATATATTTTATATCAACACCCATAAATTTATAGTGGAATGTAAATCTATTGTAATATATGATCAATATATAGTGTGATTAATTATATATATATATATATATATATTATCTTTACTGTCTACGTATTTATTCTGTACCAACCCCTATAAATTCATAGTGATATGAGAGTTTATTGTAATAATGATCAATACAATGTGTGATTAATTTAGGTTTAATTAAACTATATTATTTAAATTTGGTATGCTATACATCACTTGATTATACAATATGTTATGTTTATCAATTTACCATACTATATTTATTATTTATTAATTGAAATGCTATCTTATAATATTTAATTATTGATTACATTTAGAAAAATATGAAGCTATTATGTTATTGGATTTACTATATTATATATCACTTGATTATACAATTTATTATGTTATTAAATTTGTCATGCTATGTATCATAATAATTTATTACTTTTTAATTAAAATTCTATATACTTATATATTTAATTATTGATGACATTTGGAAAAAAAAATTCAAACATATTATATATATAAGAAAAAAAAAAGCATCATAATATTTTATTATTGATTACCATTAAAAAAAATTCATCTAAACTAAATCAAACATAATATAAAAATGAAATTTTTTTTTTTTAATTATAATAATGCATAACATATTTTTCGAACATAAACGAACGAACAATCGAACGGATGGATTAGTCGAATGTATAGTGTTCGCGAACATAATCGAACGAACAACCCCTGTTCGAACTCGATCGAACATATTATCGAACAACTATCGAACTGTTCGCGAACAAATGTTCGCGAACATTATCGAACAGTAATCGAACGAACAACGAACGTTCGCGAACTGTTCGGTTCGTTTGCAGCCCTAGATGTCGCCACGTAAGACACGATACAAGACTTCCGTGAATGGACGGCCATTCATTTAGGAATGGATGAGGGTCTAGAAAAATATTTAAAAATAAATTAAACATCAATGGACTGCCGTCCAAATACTAGGGACATACGTCCCTTTAGTATGGACGATCATCCAAATAAGAACACTAGATGGATGCCAGTCCATTTAGTGTGGATGGCCGTCCCTTGTATATGAACGACTGTTCGCATGAGATGGACTGACGTTCATACTTTGTTAAATTTATTTATTTATTTTATAAAAATCAATAGCTTGTCTAACATGCTTTACAAATAAGCGCCAAAATTTTATGTGAAATAAGGGGAAAAAAACTTTCCTTTTTATTTGTTTTTCTTCTCTTCTCGTTCGTCTACGTGTTGTGTTCTGCTTACTCTTTTACATCGGTTTCTTCCTCAACAGCCAAGCAACAACAACTGTTTATGGTTTTTTCACAGGAAAGCCACCTCTTTTTATAGAGATAATTGTTTAGCATAGAAAGGAAAATAAGGATATCAAACATTTTAAAGCTCAGAAATATTTGTCAAGGTAAAGAATTTTTGACTTATTTTATATATTTATTTAGTTTTATATGCTATTTTGGATTGAATATATGTTACAATACAAAATAATTGATAGATAATATTTGTTGATGACTGTTGTGAACTAGATTCGTGAACGCGAAAACTGGTATTAGTTATGCATGAAATTACAGAATATGGAAGAGTCTAGTTTGCCTCGTTTCAATAATGTTGAGGTAAATTGTGTTCGAAACTTTAACTTTGTCGTTAACATGATTTTAAATATGCTGTATCGTATTGTTTCTTATGAGGTGTTGTATTAGTACATTCTAATTTTGTTTATTATAAAACCATTAAATCAGGAAAATGAATGTGATGAATTAGAAGATACGGGATGTGTAGAGAAGAAGTGGAGCCTTATTTTGAAATGGTGTTTGAGTCAGTTGATAGTTTGGTGAAGTATACAGAAGGTATGAGAATAAAATGAGTTTTGAAGCAATGATACGTACGTCAAAGAAAGGAGATGATGGGGAGATGAGATACGTGACAATGGATGTTCTTGTTCTGGAAGGAGAGAAGTAAATCCAGAAATACCTTGAAAAAGCAACTTGTTGCAAAAACGGATTGTAAGAGTTGGATTAATGCAACTTTGAATGTGAATGCAAATGGAAAATTAAATCAGTTATGCTTGAACATAAACATGATCTTACAAGTCTGACGAAAAGAAGATATTTCAAGGTAAACCGAACAATACAACCTTTTGTGAAAATGAGGCTTGAAGTTAATGATCAGGCTGGGATTAGACCGTGTAAAAATTTCCAGTCATGTTCAGTTGAGGCACGAGGTGTCGAGAATTTGACGTTTTTACAAAAAAGATTGTAGGAACTATATTGAAAAAGTTAGAAGGCTACGACTTTGAGTTGGAGATGCTTCGACAATACTCGGGTATTTTATGAAAAGGCAAAAGGAGAATTCAAATTTCTGGTACATGATTGATGTAGATGAAGAGAGTCGATTAAAGAATGTGCTATGGGTTGATGCTAGATATAGGGCTGTATATAAAGAATTCGATGACATTGTGACCTTCGACACAACGTAACTGAGGAACAAGTATGATATGCCATTTGCTGCTTTTGTGGGGGTTGATCATCATTGACATTCGACATTGTTAGGTTGTGAGTTAATTTCCCATGAGGACACTGAGACATTTGTATGGCTATTTCGTTCTTAGCTTGAATGCATGGATTTTGCTCCTAATGGAATTATCACTAATTAAGATAAGACCATGCAAAATGCAACTGAGATTGTTTTCCCCAGTACAAGACATAAGTGGTGTTTGTGGCATATAATGAAGAAACTGACTGAGAAGTTAAGAGGGTATAAGGAATATGAAACTATAAAGTTTATGTTACAAAATATTGTGTATGATTCGTTGACCTATGAAGAGTTCGAAGAACGGTGGAACAAATTCATTGATGTGTATAACCTTCACGAGAATGAATGGTTATGTGGATTGTACAAAGAAAGAGTACGTTGGGTGCCTGCATTTCTTAAAGATACTTTTTGAGTAGGTATGTCTACTACCCAACGTAGTGAAAGTATGCATGCATTTTTCGATGAATATGTAAATTCCAAAATAATATTGAAACAATTTGTGGAACAATATGATAATACATTGCGAGATAAAGTGGAAAAGGAAAGGGAGGCTGATTTTAGATCTTTCAAGTCTTGGATTCATGCATAACTAATTAGCCTATTGAGAAACAATTTCAAAATGCATGCACAACTGCAAAATTTAAAGAGTTTCAAGAAGAGATTGTGGGGAAGATTTATTGTGAATTATCTTTCTTGAAAAAGTCCGATTTGTATGAGGAGTATCAAGTTTTAGAAGATGTTTAGTTTGGAGATAGTAATCGGCCTGTTCCCTTTCTAGTATACTTTGAAGAAATTTCAAGTGATATTCATTGTAATTGTCATTTGTTTGAGTTCAGAGAGATTTTATGCAGATATGTCATTATTGTGTTGATTCATAAAAGGGTTTCACACGTTCCAGATAAGTACATTTTATGGCATTAGAGGAAAAACATAAATAGATGCCATACGAAATCAAGGTAACTATAATAGGTGGAGCACCAACTTTGAAGGACAACGATTTGAGAAGTTGTCTAATATAATGCTGACAGTAGCCGATATGACATCAAACAATGAGGAAGAGTGTAATATGTTGATGGAATTTATGATTGACATGAGAAAAAAGTTGGAGCAGAAGGAAAGTGAGGGAGGGCTTGGTAGTAAAGATGGGGACAGTCCTCCCAAAGAGAGGAATAGTCTAATTATTAATCCACAGGCAATTCGCAACAAAGGTCATCCTCCATGCAAAAGAAAGCAATCGAAGGTTGACAAAATTGTATGTAGGGCTAAAAATAAAAAATTACAAAAACAAATAATTGGTATGAGTTATACACCCATTCTTACATGATATTTGTTTTTGAAACATTATTTACTTATTTGAAGTTTATAGTAATATTTACTTGATTATTAATGTGTTATGCTACTTTATAGGTAAAGAATCATCGGCAGAGCGAGACAACATTGCTGAAAGTGTACTGGGAACTCAAGTGTTGTCAAATGATGTTGTTGCTACCTATGTATGTGTTATGTAAGTTGTATAATTGTAAAAACCTTAAGTTTTCTATAACGTGTGCTAAATTGTGGTTGTTAAACATTGACAGTTGTCCACTGGTTCGGTTCAGAATCTCACAGGAAAAAGTAATTTCTGTACTGGGTAGGAGGATGTAAATGATGAACATGTTTTGTTGGGAGAGATTTGATATCGTAACCGGTTGAAGCATATAAAATTGTATTCGGTAGAAATTATTCACGTTGTGGTTAATTTCTAACAAATGCAGTTGAGTTGTATGCTAATTCAGTTGTTTTGTTTTTATTATTTTTATCACTGGTTGGGTAAGAGTAGGTTGTTTGTTGTAGGGTTGTGAATTCATAATAATAATGTAAATGTAACTTATTCTTATTCTAAATGCTTTCAGTATATATTATCATCACATTTCAGTATATGTTATTCTACATTTCATTTGAGATTTTAATTTTGATATGTCTTTTGGTATGTCTAGTATTACATATACATATGCATTGAGATATGCATTGAACAATAATTAATGATATGAAACTGTGGCAAATATAATCTTCGTACATAACATTCATACTGACAATTAACATTCATATGATATTGGAGAAGTTCAACTAATTAAGAACATCTTGTGAAATCAAACTTTATTAATTAACATATTTATAAACAAAAGGCAAATATAATTTGCGTACATAGAGTTTAGTATTTGAACTACACATAATGACAATTAATATTCATGGTGCATTCCCCAAGGATGTTGAGAAGATGGAGGTTGTTGAGAAGTTCTTCATTATAGTGTAAGGGGTGAAGGCTGACTGGAGGAAGAGGAGGAGGCTGTTAGTAATTTCTTCATCATGCTGGAAATTTCTGTCATGCGTTCCCCAAGGATGTCAATCGTTTCTTCTATTTTTGATGCGAACGAGTTGAAATCACTTTGCAACTAATCTTGTTGTTCCTGCATTTTCCTTTCAATACATGAAAAACTCTCATTTTGAAACCTTTCGATCCGCTCAAATCTGCTTACAATTTCGTCTAACATATGAGAAGACATTTCTTATACATTCTGAGAAGATCCAGGTTCAATACTCGTTCGTCTTCTTTTGTGCACATAGACTCGTCTTTTATTTTTCCCTTCTGGAAGAGGGACACCTTCCTGAACCGTTGCCTCTTCCTCTATTTCATCCATAATCAGAAACCATTCTCCTGCCACATAATTTTTAATCAAACCCATTTTACACAATGTAACATCCCTAACAAATTATTTGCAGAAAATTTAGTCTTATTGGCTTCATCAGAAGGGGTGATCTCTATACCCAACTTCTCACATATTAGCGTAACAAGCATCCCTTAATATATTTCTCTTTTTTCTGCTTAAACCTCTCTCAACTTTTTAATCAATAACTTTGCTGAATTTATTTGCCTCCCTCTTATTGCTGCTTCATGAACAATAAATTCTTAACTGTCATATTTCCATTTGTTTATTTCCTGCCATTAAATGTGAAAGTAAAAAATCTGTGAAAAACTCTCGTGGCAGGATTCTTTAACTTTGTAGATTTACACTTATGTGGATGGTAAACCCCTATTCCAGAAACATCCGTCCAAGCTTGTTTGGAATCTCACGTTTTGGATACTTTATCTAAACCTTCAAAATCAAACCCTATCTAGATTGCTAAATCTTGTGGCATCACTACACAATTCTAATTCTTTAATCTAAAAAAACATTGTATACATTGGAAAATCATCAGTATCTGTCTCCACAACTTCCAAACTACTAAAAAACTCATAAATCAAATGCTTATATCCATCATATCTAATACTCACCAACTGGTCCCATTTCAAATTACAGATCCAACTATTAATCTCATCATCTAAACCCAAACTTGCTATAAATCCTAAATCCAAACTTCTTTGAGGACAAATATTTATTTTCGCCATCTCTTTATATTGCTTTTTATGTTGCACGTCTCCAAATTGGACTCTAGATGACGATGTGCCTCTATGAGGAATGGTTGTATTTTTTGCTCTTACCATTTTTTGCTTTCTTCTAAAACCAACAACTTCCTGGAAAAAACATATCCATAAGTAATTTTACAGATATTAAAAAAAGAAAACTATAATGAAAAATCATGTTTAGTGCCATTCATGTCTAGATTGTAGCATTACTTATAAGAATATCATCACCTTGGAGCAGTTATGAATTATGTGAACTATAAAATGTTCTAAAAAATGATAAGTCACTCCCACAGGTTCAACAAAATGGGTGAGATTCTACAGTGTGAGTAAACACTAATAAAAAATCATGTAATGTAGTTCATAGGTGTCCTTTCTTCTTTCATTAATTTATAAGCTTCAACTGCTGCATTTGGTTCTTCATTTTCAGCATAACCACAAATGAGTGCATTCCAACTCACAGTGTCGTGCTGAGTCATCATTTGGAATACCCAATTTGCCTCAACCATCATACCGAACTTAGCAAACATGCTGACGAATGCATTGCCAACAATCAAATTGTCATGTAAGCCTATACGAGTTACCAAAGCATGAACAATCTTGCCTTGAACAACCAACTCAGGATCTGAATAGGCAGCCAATGCACTTGTAAAAGTCACATAGGTGTATATTTTTTCTAACTAATAATATTAATAATAATCGGTTATGGTTTTCTTGATATTTAGTCTCATCCATCTATTTCTTCTTCACTTGCCCATGTGATTTTAGTTCTCTGTCTCTCTAAATCCAGTGACCAATTTTCCATTTCTTTTCGTTTCTGTAACATTATCTTTTGTTTTTGTTTTTTCTTTTTTAATGGTTTTTGGTTTCGTTGTTTTTGACATGGACATATAGCTAAGAGACATTGACAGTGAAGCAAATCTAAGTCCTCTCTTTTATTTCCCTGTCTTTTCCATATGCAACTGTAAGCTTCAAAAGCCGAACACGACACAACCCAGATCAGATTGAAGCATTGGAAAGCTGATCTCGACGCACTTGGGTGATGGGTTCTTAATACCCGATTTGCCTCAACTATCATACCGAACTTCACAGACCAATGCATTGCCAACAATCAAATTGTCATGTAGCACACTTACTATGCTAATTCCACTAACTGAATTATTTCCTCCCCTAGCACACTTACTCTTCACAAGACAATATCACCTAACCAACCTCCACTAACACATGCTTAGATGCCACTCACACCTCCTGCAATCTTTTATCCTTAGGCCCCTTATACCCCTTCTTACTGATGGAACTCCCTGCCAATTTCACACTCTAACCAGCAAGCAATAGGCAACAAAAATGCAGATAACACAACAAAATTTTTGGGATGCAAATTCACATTTTTACACAACCAATAACCAAGTTCACATCAATACAAATAGCATTATTGTACAACCAATTAACATTATTGCACAACCAATTAAATATGCCTCATTCATCAATACAGATAGCATTATTGCAGAATCAATTAACATATATCCTTCGGAGAGTTTTGATGCAAACTATTAGGGCTTCTACCAAGCAAAACCCAACCAAATAATAACCCAGCCAATTATTAGAGTTTTGAACTTTCTTCAATGAACGATAAGCAATAGAGAAATGAAGTACAAAACAAAAAATACTCACAGGTGGTTTAACTGTGTAGTCTAGCCGGAGTCCAGATGATGAAGACGAAGAAGTGAATAACAGCGGCAGATAATGTGGCTTCAACTGTGCAGATGCAATGTTTCTGCTGTTTTACGTTTTTTGAATTAGTTTTGGAACCCAACAATCCCTAAACCAGCGAATTTTTATTTTAAATTTATGTTTTTATTATTTTTAAGTTAGTATGGACGCTAGTCCATCTCATGCGAACGACTGTCTATATACAAGGGACGGCCGTCCACACTTGATGGACTAACATCCATATTGTGTGCATTTTTATTTTAAAATAATGTGCTATTATTTTTAACAAAGTATGGATGTCAGTCCATCTCATGCGGACAGTCGTCCCTATAAAAGGGACGATCGTCCACACTAGATGGATTGGCGTCCATATTGTGCTTATTTGGACTGTCGTCCATATAATTTGGATGGCCGTCCTTACTAAAAGGATGCCCGTCCCTAGTATTTGGACGGGAGTCCATTGATTTTTAATTTATTTTTAAATATTTTTTCTGGACCCACGTCCATTCCTGAATGAATGGCCATCCAGAAAATATAGACGGTTGTTCATTCACAGAAGTCTTGTATCGTGTCCTATATGGCGACGTTCGAGTAAGGTGTCACATATATCGGTGCAAAATTTCGATACCAACTTTCGGTGTACATAGCATTTTTGAAATAGGAATAAGGGGTATCAAATTTAATGCATATATTGACAACTTCTTTCAAATTATTTTATATTCAATATTAATTTTAATATATTTAAACTAATATTGGATATATTGAATTTTATATTTAATAATTTTGAAAAATATTAAATTTAATATACTTAAAGTTCTTACAAAAATTTAATATATTTAAAATTCCAAGAAAAATATTTTATTAAAAATAATATTATATTTTTAAATTTAAAATTTAACAGATAAGAAAAAAAAATCTGAAAAAAAAAAATAATTTAGCTACGATCTTGAGATTGTAGCTTCTGATCACTTTTTTTTTTTTAAATTTTATTACGTCAATTTTATATTTCAGATTAAGGGTTTAAGTCTTTTGGATAATATTTTAATGACAATGCTACAGTTACCGAAGAATGCGCACCGAATTCATGCACCGAATGACGTAACACCATCCTGTTTTCTTAAAAAAAGAAATTCATAATTAATCGACGGGATGATACTACGTCATTTGATGCACATTCTTCGATAACTGTATTATTTTTTATATTTTAATCAATGAAAATTTTGTAGGGGTAACATAGTGAAGTTATTAGTAAAATATGGATAAATTTGTAATTGCATTGGTCAAACTTGGTCTCCCATCCATTTTAATGGAAAAGACTAACGGCAGAGGATGTTCTTGGTAGTTTCCGTAGTTCTGGGATGCAAAGTGTTAGTCTTTCGAGTTTCGGGCGATGTAATTGTCATTCTTCCTTAGAAAAACTAACTAACATTTTGCAGGTACCTTTGAAGATCAACCGGAGCAGCAAAATATATCCTCAGATGGGGCCTTTCCCTTTGTGGACCGCTTAATTCTTCTGAACATCAATGCAGAATCCCTGCATGAGTCAATATACTGCCAAAAAGGAAAAGGCTCATATGGTTACCTAAAGGAACAAAATTAATTTTATTATGAGCTTACAGAAACAGCTGCACAGGTGAATCTAAAAACTCAACTCCAATCAATTGGAGTGCAAAGATAACTTTCAAAGCATGCCCGACTGCCCACCTAGACAGTGTCCCAGTTGAACAATCAGATTGAAAATAAACTCTCCCTTACAATTTCAGGAAGTAAAATTGTTACAATAATATCATGCTCATCAGTTGGGACATGAACCGAACTCTGCTGGGAAACACCTGAAGAAACACCAACAAACCTTTTTTTTTTTTCTTTTTTGGTGGTGTTCTCTTATAAGTATTTGTTGTGTCAATGACAGATGATAAACATGGTGAACTTGATGCTCTAATTTGATGCAGTCAGGAAATTAGGATTGAATTACCTATCCCATATAAAAATTGCACTGTTTTTTTCTCTGGCTGAGACGCTAAAGATCGCCAAGTTCAATTTCTTTCAAGTTGTTGACAATGTCTTCAACTCTTATAGACATAAACTCAGCATGTTCTTCAAGCTCTTTGAGAACCACGCGTATCTGTTGTTGGACTGCCGCAGACCGCTCTCTTTCATGCTGAAGTTCGTTGTATAGATCCTGGATTTTTTTGTCTTTCTCTTCCTGCACGTTTCATTTTAATACCCATTTATTAATGCAAGATCAATAAGAGTACAGAAAACTGTTAATAAAAAATTTGCGCCAACAAAAGCATTCAAGACATGAATGAATTGGCTTCATAACTACATCTCACCTAGGGCAATAGTTTCCACAGAAAGCACCAATTGTAACAACCATAATCCATGCAGCTTCAATTTGAATCTTGTTCAACATATAAATAAAAGAAAGCAAAAGCATTTGCAATTTTACAATGAATATTCAACCTTAACATGGAAACTCTATATGAGAACATGAAATACCCTGTCTAAAAGATGATAGAGATGTGTATTTTTGCTACCTAGACAATTATTTAAAAATATTAATGGTTCTGGAGAATGAAATAGAAACCTTGCTAAAATGAAGTCAAGTGTACATCAGAAAAAGTTATTGTTTATTTTTAAAACAAAAGAAAGGTCGGAGCCCCACTTATGACAGTGTAAATTCATTAGAAGAGGTGGACAGTACAACTGGAAAGACAACGCAAAGTTAGCAAGGCTGACGTACATAAGAGAGTAACTACAATAACACATGGTAGAAGCCTTCCACCTTAACAGTATACCACAGACAACAGGGTGAATAGGCTACTATAAAAATTCCTAAATAACCCACCATTCCATACTTGTCCTCCTAAAATCATCAACAGAGTAAAACTTCTAAAGAAACCCCACCAATAAAGCAGTGAAGTCATGGATTTTTCGGACTTTAGTCGCTTATCTCACTCAGTCCAAGGAAAGGAAAAAAATTAAGAAATTGTGGCAGAGACTTCAACTAGTGATGGATTATTTTGTGCAGTAAATAGTAACAGAGGATTTGGCAAAACAGCATCCTGGTTGATGCTTGCAGCAGAAAGTGCGATGCAGCACTTGTAGTAGCTGGTTTCCAATAAATCTCGTTCTGCTTCATCAAAACTACAACACCATTCTGCTGACATTTATTTAAGAGGAGCCATAGTGGTACAAGAGGAACTAATGATTTATCTAACGGATTGCAACACAGAACAAAATGGTTGGTGGTGACAGCTGTAGCACTTATGGTATACAAATTATGGCAAAACTTGTGATAGAAGCGGAATGTTGATGCCAGAAGCAGGTCTTGGAAAGTTAGTGATACATAGCTAGGAATAAAATCCTTTCTAGCCAAACAGAAAAGATATGGTAATGTTTTTTCCCCCTTCAAGGAAGCAAGCAAAACTCTATGAAACCGCTGACAGAATATTCACAAGTCTGTTTAGTATTTTCTCTCTGATCCTATTTATGATTAATTTTCAATTTTTCTCTCTATTCTACATTTTAGTGTAAATAATATAATGAAAGTTTTAGTCATAAGCTTGATCAATTTAATCATGAATGCAACAAGACAAACAAGCACAAAGACTTACATAAGAATGCACTCAAATTCAAATTTGCTGCAGGGACAAGGGTAAAAGAAATTGAGGGATATCACCAAAATCCAATGACAGATTGAACACCTCAACAAATTTGTTAAGAACTAAAATAGAAAAGCTCTTAAGCCTGAATAATAATATAACTACTGATGCTAAATTGATCAATTACCACCATTTTTTCCAAGCACCTGAGACATACCTCACTAAGTATATTTACAATTGGCAGTTCCCCAGGAAATTTAGAATGAGTCATTAGTTTGTGGTTGTGCTCTCGAACAAACTTAGTAACGACCCATTTACCTCCATCTCTAGCTGCCAACCTTATCATCGCTTTACACCCTTCTCTCGTAACTGGTCGTGGAGGAAGAATTCTGTCTTTCCTAAGTGTATGCTTTGCAGCACGAAAACCTTCTCTAGAACAAACAAAGTCCCGGCCAATAATAGCCATGTTCTTTAATGAGTGTCGGATTCTATTTGTTCGAATGGTGAAACCTGTATGCTTGGCATATTCATAATAGAAATCCCTTGCATCGTCTAATGATGGAAAAGTCATTCCTGTATAAGGTTCTAAGCTCTCGGAGCTTTCTGCTGTTAAGCCTTCAACTGATGGTATCATCAAATTCAAGTCATCATGAACAACACTCTGTGAATCATAACACTGCAACAGGCCATCTTCCGATGTCTCGTGCTCATCAAAATTTTCGAAAGATTCATTATCTGAGCCACCATCACTGTCTACATAATCATGTCCAGTGGAGCCAGCCATTCTGCGCCTACAATATGGAATTCTATCTGTTAAATATTTCGACTTTCCCTAATTTTATATTTTGCAGTCACATCTGGAAGGCATTCCTCATAAGTTTTAGAAAACAAAGATGAGATAAAATAAACACTATAAAAAAACACACTCCTAAGATGACATTGTTCTCCAATGCACTTTCAATATTTGCAGACTAAATGCAAGACAAAGCACCCAAATAGTTAAGAAATGAGCAAAACTATGGAAAGAAAAAAGAAGAGAAAAAAGTTTCCTTCTTTCTTCCTTATATTCAAGTCTCAAATCCACCAAGCATGACAAGACTTTTCAAATCATCAATTCTAATTGCCATAGTAATTGTAGCCCTGAGGCTCAGTTACAATAATTAAAAGAATTTTTCCCACTTTGGTTCCTTTTTTATTCTGACAATTTTTTCATTCAAAAAGGTCAGTTATGGAGAGAATATCATGTCTTTCCGGTGAGATTCATTAAATTGTCTTCCTATTGGATTGCCAACATCCCTTACAAACATGAAAGTTTGCCATTCTTGTAAATTCCATATTTAAAGACTATTTATAAAATCACCTGATATGCTTTTTTTGCAAACAAAACAATCCATGGCACCCTACTTCCGTACATGAACTAATGAAAAATTCATTGGTAAGCTTAATACCGAACACTACCCTATAAATTTCTCAGTATGAAAATAACTGAATGAGCCTATGCAAGTTGTAGTATAAATTGAACTAAATTTCTCATTTTCAAGAGAGCACAAACACCCAAAATTTTCTATCTAATATTTTGCTAAAAATTTTCAGCCACCAAGCAGAGATACAAAACAAAAAATGATAGTCAGACCAACATAGTTGAACAATCAGTGAATAGCCAATATTGAAATTTCACTTCATTACCAAACCAATAGTGTTAAATATAACATAATGCCTTTACGCAAGACTCATAGATATACACCTTTCTATATTAAAATGTTGGCATTATATATAATGCAACTCATACTTGAAGGTGAATGTTACACAATTATAAACATTTCCAACTAGTTCAAATTGGGAAATGCAACTGGAACAGTACCGAGCATTGAATTCACTTAAATAAACATTATGCACTTCAATCAAAGCCAATCTTACCATTACCTAACCATTCCCATAGTACGAGACACCTCTAGATTACAAGCTCATAAGTATCATTAGATTAAAATATAATCTGGTCATGACTCCAATACCAACATATTATAGAATGGTTGATAATGTAACCGAATAATGTTACTGGATCGATTACATTACTGGCCAATGATTATCATTGAATTAAAATCCGAATTACTGTAATCAATGCAAGACTTCATTACCAAGGTATTTACCATTAACAGTGCTGATTAAGTTACTACTGTCAGTAATTATCATTGTCATTGTCATTGCCATTGGATTAAATTCTAAATTACATTCAAATTGTTCCAGACTCTCCTACGGAGATATATACCAGCACGGAAAAAGATAACAGTATCAGACCGGTAACTTAACTTGAGCATTCCGGTAGCGTTACCGGAAGAAACAACAAAATGAGCATTATTTCTAGTCCATAAAAAATAATTCAAATTTCTTTACAAAAAAAAAAAAAAAAACCGTTTCATTAATCACTCAATACAGTCTCTCCTTAGATTCTAAAACGAGAAATGGATAGTAAATTCCGAAAAAGAAAAAAATAAATAAAAAGAGGAACTTTACTTGTGTTTTGAATTGCGAGTGATCTCAGCTTTGAGCTCCTTCTCGTATTGAAGCAGTTGAGTTTGAGTCAAGTGGCTTTCAGCTTTGGTTGGTAAGAAAAGACATATGGCAGATCTCGAGGTGAAATGAATGGCCCAGACCGTACGGATACTGTGTACGCGTGGACCAACAACATTGATGCACGCTGGTGTGAAATCGGCCAGGCCGTTTGCGGGAGCTCTCGAGCAAATATCGTTAAATTAATTGTAATTGGAAAAATTACATGGTGGCCCTGAGGTTTGGCTTAAATATTGGACCCCATAGAAGTTTTTTTAGTAACAGTTTAGTCCCCAGCATCAGTCTATCAGTAAGAGAAAGTACCCTTACACCATTTAATAGAAGTTTATCAACCGATAGGAACTAAGTTACTAAAATGTCTAAAAAATTCTATTAGACCCAAATTACTTAAGTTAAACCTCAGGGATGAAATTGTAATTATCAATTTAATTGTAGAGATATTTATTGTGACCTAAGTGATCATCTAATTTTATTCCAACTTACTATTTTTAGAGCGTATTAGATATCTAAGGATTGTGAATGAAAATAAATGATCACTTAGAATACATTGACAATAATCTTATGGTTTGTAATACATCACGTACCCTTATTAAGGGGGTTTTTAAATAATCTGAAGTCATGATATGGTCTGAAAACAATTAGTATGGCCACTTAACATGTGTTATCATTTGATTGTTTTTATGTTTAGGATGTGAGTAACATCATAAAATTGAAGGTATAAAATGGAGAATGAAAGAAAAAAAAAATTATTAGGATTTCCGTAAAGACGAATAGGGTCAATAATTCGCATATCAAAAATTGGAAATCTGGGGTTAAGAGTTAATTTTCCATATCAGGAGGTGCTTATGGTTATGTCCAGAAACATTCTAGGTTCGACTGTGATTTTGCCCTTCTATTTATATTTACATTGAGGGTCTGAACTCTCAAATATTCTCTCCTCTAAGCTTCTTCATCAAAACTTTAGGCAATGGCAGAACTGAAAACCCTTTGAGAAAAGGTTTGCCACATCTACATTTTTACACAAAATTAATTTTAAAATGATATTATCAGCAATTACAAAGATTTTAATTTAAAAAAATGGATTTAATGAGAATAATAATTTACAAGTAAAAATCTGCAATTCAACAACCATCTAAGCCATGCAGAGCCTTGTTTGAACTATAGCCATTGATCTTCCAAGGAAACATGATCCCCTCTGGGAACCTTAAATTTTATCCAACATAAATGGTTACTGAATAATAAGTGAGATTATACTCGATCAGTCTTTGGGAAACAAGGAACACAAGAGATTGAAGATATGGTACAAGATGAGCCAACTCTATTCGCTGTCTGAGTCCTCAGACAGTTCCTCAATTTCTCTGATGCTCTGCACTATATCAGCAACTTTATTTGATATGTGTTCTGTGTGATTCTCTAAATCTTTCAGAATCGTATTTAATTGCTCTTCGTATGCAGCACATCGTCGTTTACATTTCTGCCTCTCGTTGTATAACTCAAGTGATAGTTCACGGATTCTCTTATCCTTCTCATCCTACAGAAATTTTAGATTTGGGGTGAATCCTTGGATCATTACAACAATTCACTGTAATCATTAAAAGAATGATAAAAATGAAATATGTAAAAGTTCAGAAACCAATCAAGCAATGTCAATGAATCAAGAAAATGCTATGATGTTCATATAACCACAACGTCAACTCCCAGGAATATAAATTGTGGTGCAAGTAAATCACCTCACTGAAAACTATTAATTACTTTGTGCTCCATGACAATTGCATAAATACTTAGAAAAAACTATAAGCATTGTATAAAATTAAAAAAAGAGGAGATACAGCTTTAGAGGAAGTGTCCACAAAGTATAGAAAAACTAAGGGCTGAGAAACCATTCTATATAAACTGTAGTATGCTAACCTTGCCCCAAGATAAAATGAACAACAAATTATATAAATCAACCCAATAGCCCCTCCTCATTATGTTCTTTTCTTTTGATAAGAAACTATGAAAATTGTATCAACACAATAGTCCCTTCCAGAGTCAGGTGAAAAAAGAAAAAGAAGATTCCTAAAGTGCCTTAGCAATTGAAGCCCAATGTCAATAGAAAAGGCAAGTTTTATCCCACAACTCCATGATGTTTTATTCTCTTCTCTCACCAAAACAAAAATTATTATTATTGCTTTCCAGCTAAATCACCCAAAGAATAGTTGAAACAATAAATCTCCATAGTTGGCTTTCTAGCCTCTTACAAAGGTAGTGACATAGAAGCTAAGATATCATGGGCACTGTGGGTTTAAATGTTACACCAGTAAGGATTTCGGCAAGTTTATATAAGAACTAACCTAAACCCTTGCACCAATAGATTTACGCTGGATTTTAATAACAAAGCACTATCACCAGATCAACTTTAAAAGCACACTGAAACAATTTGCATCTTTTAGAATTGGATTCTCTATACATGTACAAAACATTACGGTTTTAGTTACAGCGTCAACAAACTTTGCAATTCCAATGACTTCAATAAGATCACAGTTCTTCCACATTCAAAAACATGGATTATCTCATCAACTGCAATAATGTCGAAAGAATTTGGTCAAATATAATAATCATTAAAATCATTCACAAACATACCTCACTAACGAAGAGTTTCCCAGATCCACGCCATGGAACTTTACTAGGACTCATTAGTTTATGATTGTGCTCTTCAACAAATTTGGTTATAACCCATTTTACTCCGTCTCTTAAAGCTACCCTTACCATTGCTTGACAGCCCTCTCGGGTGATAGGTGGTGGGGGGAGAACTCTGTCTTTTCTGTACACATACTTTTTTGCACGAAAACCCTCTCTTGAGCAAACAAAATCTTGACCAATAACTTGATTGTTTACTCGTGATCGACGATTGTGGTGTATACGTATGGTAAAACCAGTGCGCCTGCCATAGGCAGTGTAAAATTCTTTAGCTTCATCCCTTGAGTTGAATTCCATGCCTATATAGGGCTCTAATGTTTCTCTAATTACAGAGAGAGGTTCATCAGACTGTTCTGTTATCTTCTTATCTTCAGCCACAAAAAAATCAAAATTCTTTGAAAAATCATCTTCTATTGTTCCATCGTCATAGCTTTCAGCTTGCACATCAAGGTCACTCTCATCTGAATCAAATCCAAGACTAGATTGGTTATCCATATGCTCGTACTGCACAAATTACAAGTCATTCTCCATGAATCATCATTGTGACACCCAAAAAATTAGGAAGGGGAGGGGGAATCCAACCTAGGTAAAAATAATATCAGTAATTTTGTAAAGCTGCATTTATTATTGCTTCATTATCTATGGTCCACTATGTACCTGCAATTTTGGCATAGCAAGGAAATTAAGGCATGAGGCTGGAGGTTAGACAGGGGCAGTACTTAATTGATGTTTTCATTACAAATTCTACAGTACCATTATGCCTTGAAGAAAACGACACCAAGGAAGAAATTGTATGTTTATTGAACAAAAATAACAGATCAATGATTAAAATAAACAAATAAAACGAGGAACATTCTTCAAATTTTCAATTGATGCGAATTACACAATTCAGGAAACTTAGACCAAGGTTTAGAAAATAGACACAAGGAAAAGACTCTGATAACACTAATATGATAGCAGCTCCTATAAAGGTGAGACAGTAAAATGGCAATAAGGGCAAGTTTTCAAGCACCACCAATCTAAGGTGTTCTTTTACTATTTTCACATGACACGATCATAAATGGATAACAACACATCCAAGTAAGAAGAAAGGTAAACCGTTTTTCATCTTCAACAATTTCATTAACTTTGTTATGGTTTCTCATAAAAGTTCCATATGCGAGTACTTGTTTAGAGCAATCAAAACCACGCTTATAAAATATCAATGATGTGGGCACTAGCTAGTTCAATTAGTTGACTCTCTCGGGTTGTACAAGAGGTTTTGGAATTGAACCTTGCTCACACCAGAGTGGGGAGGGGTTAAAAAACCTAAAGAAAAACCACTAATTTCCAATCCAGAAAGTTGACTGCCAATCAATGAAGTTACATCCCAAACTGCGGACTCTTCACGAAGAAGTTAAAACAAAATGAACTGAAAGACATTGACCTAAATCAAAATGCGACCAACAACTCTTTCACAAAAAAATGAATGGCACCATCACTGTCAATCAATTTCCACAACATTTTTCTAATATTCCAACTCTATCAAATGCTTTTCTACAATCCCTAGCTTAAAAGCCAATGCCTAATCCATCTTTCTCATTTCTACAACAAACTTCATTAATCAAGAATCAACAAATAGCTCTTCTAACTTACATGTTTAACACGCAATACAAATCAATTTTTCCCAAAAAAAATCCACATTGACTGAGCCATACTTGGCTACCAGCTCAGTTACCGGGCCAGTTTAAGCTCATCAACAATCATCCAAGAACTAAAACTTACTCGATAACGCGTTACCGGATCAGTAAGGTAGCCAATCCACAGCACCATAAGTTTACGAAGACTCTAATCATTAAGTTAAGAATCAATCGCGTACAGTTTTATTAAGAGTAATCTAAGAAATTTATCACAATTTTTAATAATTACCGGCACCGTAACGTTACCGGCTGTTTAACGTGACAGGGAGGAGATTTGATTAGCTTACCGTACAAAAGACGGAGCGGGAAGAAACCCTAGGCGATGATCGATCTCGGCAAAGTTTGTTTGATTTGATTTTGAATGGTATTTCCTATTTTGTTTTCCTTGGGAGGATCCAACGGACGAGGATGTTTGATGGGTTTGATGCTGTTTTTGCAAAGACTAAAGGGTATCGATCGAGAGAGTAATTACATTTAACCCCTTTTAAAAGCTTGACCAACAAGTCCACTTAATTTTAAAATCTAGCAAAAACAACCCTGCAGATGAAAATTATGTCAAAGAATTGGTATCTTTGTACATTGAACGAAAATTGTAGCTAGATTCCGTAAGTCTTGTTTCGGCATGTTTTTCTATTTTTTTTTTTTTNCCACAACATTTTTCTAATATTCCAACTCTATCAAATGCTTTTCTACAATCCCTAGCTTAAAGGCCAATGCCTAATCCATCTTTCTCATTTCTACCGCAAACTTCATTAATCAAGAATCAACAAATAGCTCTTCTAACTTACATGTTTAACACGCAATACAAATCAATTTTTCCCCAAAAAAAATCCACATTGACTGAGCCATACTTGGCTACCAGCTCAGTTACCGGGCCAGTTTAAGCTCATCAACAATCATCCAAGAACTAAAACTTACTCGATAACGCGTTACCGGATCAGTAAGGTAGCCAATCCACAGCACCATAAGTTTACGAAGACTCTAATCATTAAGTTAAGAATCAATCGCGTACAGTTTTATTAAGAGTAATCTAAGAAATTTATCACAATTTTTAATAATTACCGGCACCGTAACGTTACCGGCTGTTTAACGTGACAGGGAGGAGATTTGATTAGCTTACCGTACAAAAGACGGAGCGGGAAGAAACCCTAGGCGATGATCGATCTCGGCAAAGTTTGTTTGATTTGATTTTGAATGGTATTTCCTATTTTGTTTTCGTTGGTAGGATCCAACGGCCGAGGATGTTTGATGGGTTTGATGCTGTTTTTGCAAAGACTAAAGTGTATCAATCCAGAGAGTAATTACATTTAACCCCTTTTGAATGCCTCCGTACAAGTCCGCTTAATTTTAAAATCTAGCAAAAACAACCCTGCAGATGAAAATTATTTCAAAGAATTGGTGTCTTTGTACATTGAACGAAAATTGTAGCTAGATACGGTAAGTCTTGTTTCGGCATGTTTTTCTATTTTTTTTTTTTTAATTTTTAATACTTAAAATGTGTTTTTTTTTTTTCAAACATTCCACCAAAAATAATTGTAATTTGTATTTGTATTTTTAATATAAATATAAGATTATTTAAGTATTTTAATATAGTAGTTTAAAAATAGAACTCAAGGAGTTCGAATCCCCATGACTAATAATAAGAGATAACTATTAGAGATTTATTTAAATATTAACTTTAAGACCCTGAAGAACTAGTTGAAGTGTATACAACTGACCCGAAACCCAAGTACCAAAAAAAAAAAAAAAGAAAAAAAAAAAAAAAAACTTCAGTCGGACTGCAACACAGATGGCATACAGGTTACATTAACAAGCCAGGAGGGCACTCACCCAGTCATCCTATCGAAGACTTTATTCACTTTTAATGCTATCCAGAAAACGTTTTAGACATTATCTAAATCTAAAACACATAACATACTGATTTTGATGCTTTATTTGAAAAACTAAATAGGAATTATACATTTTTTATTATTTTTCTAGAAGTGTTAGCTTCAAAACAACTTTAACATGTTTTCAGCATTTCCTAAAAACCATTACTTGTTGAATACAAAAGACTTTTTTCTTATCCAAAATGCTAATATCACAAGCATTTGTGCACTAAAAACACTGTTGCAAGATGAGTTTTGTTCAATATACAAAGCAACTGACATTTTATACTGGTAAGGATAATTCTATGATACTGGATAGTACGATTATTGCGTATATTTGAAACATTGGATGACGATAAGTTGTTATTGAGAAAACCAATGGTGTAAACTCATTGGTGTGAAACTGTACCAATATCATAGTATGACTCGATGACAAATGATGCTAACTCTAGTCAGAGTATGAACTTTCCTGCTCTTCAGATTCAAGTTCTCTCATATTGTTAGTCACTACATTAACCTTCAAAGCTAGCCGCTGAGTGTGTTCCTCAATGTATCTTAAAACCAGACATAATTGTTCTTGATAAGCTGCGGATTTCTTTTTCTCACGATGCAGCTCTGTTGATAGTTCTCGGATTTTAAGATCCTTCTCGTCCTGCATACAAAATTGAGAACATAAGTGATTGTAAACTGTTATAAGAATCGTCAAACTACAAAAATATAAGCCTTACTGCATATAGTAAAATGAGGGTACATGGAAGAAGTTCGGGCACAAAACTCAAGTTTTCAATAAAAAACAATGAGTCTGGGCGAAAAGGCATGCGCAGAGAATGATTCTGGTCATCCAAAAATGTTTTTTAGGAATGAAAAATGGTAGGTCAGGGAATTTCTATCATTGAAAATGTACATGAAAAATTAACTATGAGTCACAGATGTGCACAGTAACTTTATGCAACATATATATAGTATCTAGTGAGTGCAAGCCCAACACTGCTAAAGAAGAGTTTTTTTGGTTCCAGCTATAACTTTTCAATTTAATTATCACTGGATTCAGATGTATTTCTAATCATACTTTGTACTATGAAAAAGAATAATATAAAGCGAACACAAACATAAGAAGGTCTTTTTCAGGATGAACCTACTATGCACTCAATATTCCTAGCAAGCTACACAATGCCTTCGTGAAGTTGGCATTGCGATCATGGACTTTGCAAGGATGTAGACTAATTTTTGAGCCACATACAAACAACAATTCATAAAGCAGAGTATCTTTGTTTCAAACCTCAAATATTTCGAAGTAAACTCAAGATAGGCTCACATAAACTCTTGGTCACAAAAATTCCTAATTTACCTTGTGATAAATCATGTCCTAGCAATTTTTTACTAGCAATTACTGAAACCCTCTCCTTAAAGGTCGCTTCAACACATTCACTAGCACAACCCTAAATACAGGCATCATTACTGATATTTTACCCAGTGCCAGTCAATGGTTAAATAGGTCAGCCTACCAACATACAAATAAACTATATTAGATTGGATTGACTTCAAGAATTTCTAAAAAACTATGAGTTAATCTAATTTCAAACCCAAAGCTGAGAATGTCAGTACTTCTTGATAGTGGCAGCCAGTGACCCTTTCTTCCTTTACTCTCTAATCTCTTCTTACATCCAGCAGTGGAGGTAGAGACAGAGTCGGATGCATTTGAACCAGTGTACATGCTGTTGAAGAAGCAATCATTGCCTTCTGAAGGAGTTAAGAAAGCAGGGTCCCCAGGAGTAGCAAATTAGTCTTATCAACCTCAACTCCACACTGATCACGTAAGAAGTAGCCACTTTCAGGCTTACCTTTTGCTTATTTTGCCATTTTTGAAAGAAAACCTTCCCACTTATATTTTTAAAATGGCAATGATAGATATTTACTACAGATGAAGGTCAGAAACTTAATCCCAATTCAAATTTTGTTCTTCAGCTCCATTATATCCTAGTATAGTTTCTACAGGTCTCGCCACTAGAATAAGCATACCCTTAGCTTTTCTTCGATTATGCAAGTCTAAAGAAACAATACACATGCAAAGCATCATATGGTAAAAACCAGAATCCTCTACCATACCTCAGAGAATGCAATTCTGTGTGATCGTCTAGGTGGTATTTTGCCTGGATTCAGCTCATGATTATGTTCTTTCACAAAACCATAGATAACCCACTTTCCACCATCCTTTACAGCTATCCTCAGCATGGCATTGCATCCCTCTCTAGTGGCAGGCCGTGATGGGAAAACTCTACTCTCTCTATTTGAATATTTTTCCACACGAAAACCCTCTTTAGAGCAAACATACTCTCGACCAATTATTGAGTTATCTTTAAGAGACCGACGTGTACGGTTATTCCGGATTGTAAACCCCATACGCCGTCCATACATCTCGTAGAACTCCCTAGCCTCCTCTGCCGATTCAAACTCCATTCCAATAAATGGTTCTGTAGGTTCTGACATCAACGGAAAACTGGGATCAGATGACTGAATAAAACAATCATTCCCATCCAAATTTCCCGAAAGCTCATCATCTCCAGTTTCGTGGCCATCAAAAGTTTCTGCTAACCATCGCCTATAACTTCTGTTTGAACTAAATTCTTGGCCAGAGGTGCTTGCCATTACAAACCTATCACAATAATCAAAAAATTGAAAAACACAAAGTCCTAAATATAATCACAAAACAGAGCAACAAACCTATAGAAAATGATACAAATATACTGTCAGCATACCACACAACATTTCTTCTTCATGCAATTCACATCAATTTGAAGCAATTTGATTACACATAATTGGGTTAAAATGTGAACACTTAAAGTTTCCTTTTTTAGCTAATTAAGCTTAAAGCCTTATGTGGGTTCCTCTCTAATCAATCAACGCTCACTTAACTAAGCTCAATTCATCAATTCAATGATAAATTCCCACAAAAAGGAGAAACCCACCAAGCAAAAACATACAAACAACAAAAAGAACAGATCAGATCATGAGTAAGTTCATACCAGAGCTCAAATTCTAGGCAAAATGTGAAGCATTTAGGAGGAAGTGATCAAGAAACAGAACTTTTTAAGCGCCCAAAACCCTAGCTCAAGAATGAAAATTTGAACCCAGATAGCATTGGAATTTGTAAATTCAAGGGGCCTCTTGTTTAGCATCCAATCAATAAGAATTTGAGGAGATTTTGTTATTATGTTTTGCATCGTTTTGCGCCATTTTCAGTTTCAGCTTCCAGCTATGGAAACGGACGAAGAAGAAGAGGGAGTGTAAGTGTCAGAGCATTCGCTCTGTTTTTGCTTTCTTCGTTTTTGTAAAATGTTTTCAAAATGTTTTACTGTGAGTTATTTAATAAAGCGTTAATTACAATTTCCCCGTTAGGCATTAGTAAATAATATTTTTTAGGTTTTTAATTAGACTGATTTGGATGTGTTTTAAAACTATTACTTATAAGATTTTTCATGCATTGGTTTTGAGTCTTTTGACTAACTCAAAAACCCCTTAGAATCAATAAAGTGTATTTTTGAAGGGTTAATAAAACACCTTATATCGGGGTGTTTTGGTTGGTTTTAAAATTTTATTCCACAAATACCATATCCACTATAAAACTATCTCAATTATATAAAAAAAAATAAAAATTTAACCATATTATGCACGTCTTCAACTATATTAAATATAAAATAATTTTAAGCAAGTATAAAAAAAATTATTAAAATCTCATTTCTATATACTTTCTTGGAGAAGTTGAGTTACAATTTTTCAATCATCCCACATACTACAAAGAACGGTGAAGAAGAATAAGAAGATTTTATCACATTTAAAGTTATAAAATACTAATAAGTAGAAAACAAATAAAGAACTTTTACCTTATAATTGAAAAAACAAAACTCCCAAGTACTGGTTAGAGTTGGGGTATTTTTATGGGTATATATATAAATTTATAATTTTAAAAAACTGTTAGAACCGCTAAAAAATAAACTTCCAAGCATAGGTTGAGTGTTTTAAAAACTGTTATTAAAAACCCTTAAAAACTAGGGGTGTTCAAAAGAACTGGTTGGAACCGGAATCGGCGGGTATCCTGGGTTTGATTCCGGTTCCTACCCAGAACCAATCGTCAATTGGTAGGTTCCGGTTCTAAATTTTTGGAACTGTTACTGTGCAGTTTCGGTTCCGGTTCCTATAGTTAGGAACTGAAACTAGGAACCAGGAACTGAGGCTAATATAAAATAAAATTAAATATTAGGGGGGGGGGTTAATAAAAACTTTTGTAGAAAAAGTAACGTGAATACATTTATATTTATACTTCATAACATTTAAAGTAAATTGGTTTGACTTTAAAGAATCTACCTTTACAAAGTAATGGAGTTTGTAATTTTGAATTTGTAATTTGTAATTTTATTTTTGTTAACAAGTGCCAAGTGGGGGGGTATTGTAAGTTTTTAAGGGTTTTTTTGTCATTTTAAAAACTTTGGGGGGTCATTGAATTTTATAGGGTACCCAGAACCAGAACCGGAACCATTGTTATAGGTTCTGGTTTTGGGTACCTAGGAACCGGAACCGTCGGTTCCAGTTCCGATTCCAAATTTTAAGGAACCGTCGGTTTCGGTTCCTTCAAAAAGTGCAGGGTACCTGGAACCGAACACCGCTACTAAAAACTGTTACGATAGTTTACTCTCAAAATTATTATAGTAATTTACCCTCATAACCACTACCATGAAACTCCCAAGCCAACCTTAGGTATCCTAAAAATAATTTTCTCCCTGTTGTTAGTATTCCGTCAGGAGTTTACCATATATATTTTAACGGGTCAAGTGTAAAATGCATTAACCAGATGATGAAAACATTAACAAAACAGTACCTATAAAGAGTTAAATTGTCATTTCAGATACCTGAAGGCTGAAGAGGAAATTTGTCCTGTTGTTAGTATTCCTTTAAGAGTTTACTGTTTATTTTTTAAACGGTTTAAGTGTAAAATACAATAGTCTATAATAAATAAAGAACAAATATTATTATAAGGGCTAACTTGTTATTTCGAATACCTGAATGGAAAATTTGTTAGGAGAAATTCTAATGAACCCTCTAATAAATATTATAAAGAAACTTTTTTTTCTTATTTTATTATTTTAGTTTTGTTTTTTTTCTGAGTTTTTTATTTATGAGAATATTAATTAATAATGATAAAATCATAATTATCATTCTATTAACTTGATTGCATTTGATCGCTTGTTACCAACAGCAACAAATAAAAAAATGGAATAGTTCACATGATTTTGTATTTTACATTGATGAGAACAAAAATTGTGTGATTTACAATGAAAATAGATCGAAAATGGTTCAATTTCTACGTTGCAAATGAAGCTAATTCTTGATTTTGAATATTTTTATCTATATCAAAATTTTGTTATACATTCAAGCTAAAGGCCTTCGCAAAAAACAAATATATCAAAAATTCTGTTACAGATTTTCAATGATCTAAAGAACGCAAACTTATAAGTTAGAGACCCATTTTTTTTTAAGTTGTATTTAAAAAGATATTTATATGAACATTATTACATATACAAACTCTTATATTCAAATTAATGTGACACAACTGTTTTATAGCCACATCATTTATCTATTTAAAAGAGTATTTATAAAATTCACTTTATGACACGTCAGTTTGTATATAATAATTTGTACATTTAACATTAATCTATTTATATCAATTGAAAATCGTACTTCCATAACTCTTCAAAGCTTTAAGAAGTAGAAGTTTTTTATGACATAGGATCATTTTAAAGATGAAAACATTATGGTTTTACAATTTTATCCTATCTTAAATAGATTTACCCTAAAACAAATTTGAGGATTTTGTTCCATTCGACGATAAATATATTTATTAAAAAATAATTAAATAAATAATATATATAAATTTGTATTTTTATAGTTTGATAATTTCCTCATTATTTCAAGATTGTATAATTTCTTATTTAGTTTTGGGAGAACGACACTGTCCCACCCAAGGTTTCACGAAACAATCTTTCCCACCCGCCAAGTTTCAAAACGACACTTTCCCACCCACTGTCCGTTACCCTTAACTGAAGAAGGATAAAACGATAAATTTATAAAACAGTCACAGGCTAATGAAGTCATTTCATCCTCTATATATAAAATTAAAGAAACCCTACCCTTCTTCCTCACCCCTCCACACTCCATCGCCGTTCTCCACCCCTCCCCACACCCCTATCCACTCCACGGCCCCAAAATTGCACTTGGCTGTCATCTGCTCCATGCGATTCAGCTTGAATTGCATTCGACCAGGTGTGATTTTGGCCTTCACACCCCACCGTCGTTCTCCACCCTACCGTCCCAAAATTGCAACTGACACTGTTAGGTGGGAAAATTCGTTTGCAACGAAAATCTCTGAGAAAACGGTTGCGCTAACACTAATTCTAGCAGCTCAATCCCTTGCTTGTTTGTTAATCCTTTTGATTGTTGTAATTCCTTTTTTTTTTTTTTTTTTTTTAAAGTGGAGAAGCTTTTGTAATAGTAATTGCTCATGCTTTGTTCTTGTTTATCTCAATACCTAGGTGGCGCACTAGTAATCCTAAAAAATTCCCGGCCCTTACTCCACTTCGAATGCACACTTGATTGAATGCGTTCATTTTCAAACCATCTTATCGCATTTGAAAGTTTTCCTTAATTCGGCCAAGTGTTGTTCATCTTCAAGCTGCCACATTCTAAGAATTTTATGTTGAACTACCTATCTTGTTCACCTTAGCCTTACCGTGAAAAAAGAACTCTATCATTGTAGCATATATAATCTACGCGGCTATCTTTCTTCAAGTGAGAGATAGGGTCGAAAAACCATCGCCCAAAGGTGCTTTTACGAAAGCCAGTCATGGTGGCTAAGAACCTTTACTCATTTGTGATGTGAAGTAAAGCCGCATTTTTATTTTCCAATTTGTTTGTGTTCAGTGAGTAAATCGAGATTCTCTTAAGAGAGAAGGTAGCTCTTTGTCATGAGTTGGACTTTAACCAATACTTTAGGCATTCAACCCGCGAACTTCCTTTATTTGAACGTGATTTTTTGTTACCCTGTTTCCCTTAAACCAAATGTTTATCTTTTGTGTGTTGTTGAATAATGGTTTGTGTGTTGTTGATTGGTGTTTGGGTGGTTGAATTTAGGTTGTTTGGTGATCCATTTTTTACCGGATTCGTGTTTGCTTGATAGTGCATTACCAAAAAAAAAAAAAAGTGTTTGCTTGATGGTGGATTTTTGGCCGGATTTATGTTATTTTGTGATGGATTTGGGTTGAGCATCCATGGGTTATTTGGTGGCCTCGTTGGTGATTTGCAACAGCGGCAGTCGACAGCATAGCACAGGTCCTATTCCTTGTGATTCTGGCCAACTATTTTTGTTCAGATTTAAATTTTTTTTTTTTTTTCAAGCCAAAGATTTGGATTTAGATTCAAATAATAAAGGGTGTTTTCGTCTTTACAATAGTTATACCATGCCAGTTAACATAATTTACTAACGGGTCTTAACGGTGGGTGGGAAAGTGTAGTTTTGAAACTTGAAGGGCGGAAAAGTGTCGTTCCGTCAAACCTCAGGTGGTTTAGTTTTAGATCAGAATAGAGTTCGTTAATTTCTTTATGAATTTTACAATATAATTATTGAAGCAATCTCATCATTCCCCAAGTCTAGATTGGTAATTATTAACTGATAAATCATATTCATCAATGACTTTAGTTTCTTAATTAATTCATTGTGCCCCCTTTAAGAAAGTAACTATAATATTTTTATTTATTTCAAGTTTGAAATAAACGTAAGTTTATGATTCTCCTTTTAAATGACAAAAACAAAGTATATCATCTATTATTATACATTCCAATTTTATAATCAAATTGTTGATAGAGGTATTTGAGGATGAAGAATTCGCTATTGACATTAGTCTTTATAATCAAATTGTTGATAGAGGTATTTGAGGATGAAGAATTCTCTATTGACATTAGTCTTTAGTTCTGATACCATGTTAGACTTTGAAAGAGAAATGAAGAATTCCATAGAAAATTAAGAGAAAGACAAATTCGATTTTGCTTCTTATTTTTATTAACAAACAATCAGAATAATTATGTTTTTATACACTTGAGAAGAAGGAAGAACAGTAGAGTAGAAAATGACAGCACTTTGGGTGCTGAATAGAGTGTAAAAACGACGGCACTTTGGTGAGCTAATAATAGTGACAAAGCAGTGGCAAAATGGCACCACTTTTGAGTGTTGTCAATACTTCCCCTTTGAGCTGGACTGCTCCTGCTTTAGACACCTCAATACTTCCCCTTGAGCTGGTTTGCTTCTGCTTTAGACACTTCAAACCCTTTTTTATTATTCTCTTCCTTCCATATCCACAATCTTTATAATTATTAGTCTTATTATTATTATGTTTTCAATTAGATGCTCAACTAAGGTAATGTAAATTTATCATTTTCTTCCCTTATATGTTAAAATAATAACATTTATATTATTAATTATACCTCTAAAATTTTAATTTCTTCCAATATCTCATTAGTATAATATTTACATTTTCTTACAATCTCATTTCGATAATTCTAATGTTTTACTTTAATGATGAAATCAAAATTAAAATAACAATATTCACATCTATTGTACTTGAATTTTTTCACATATTATGTGAAAACATGAAAAAGATTTAATAAAATTCTTGAATAGTAATACTAGAATGTTCAAGTAGTTTGGGCATCAATATAATTTTAGGTTAAACTATATATATATTTGATACACATTAAAATTTACATGTATTTATATCCAATTTCAACTACTTACCATTTCGATGTTTTAATGTAAAGGTTAGTATATTTATAGTATTTAATGACATTTCTCGTATAGTTATTAGTAATCAATAATTAAAATTTGTAATTCCTTTCTTCAATGATGAGATCAAATTACACTAAATACAAATAGAAATTAAAGTAAATAAATTTCAAGGGCCAAAAGTTATTTATAAAAAAATATTTTGATTAGAAATATCATTGGTCAACTTTTTCATCTTATTTTATACTTCAATTTCAATGGGTCCAAAGTTATTTATAAAAAAATTAACTTACCATATCGTTTTCTCTTTAGAACTGAATCGTGTTAGTTTGGTTCTAACAACATTTTAGAACTTGTCGAACCAAATTTTAGAACTTGAGAAGTGCATTTATAATAGAAGGATTATACACGATCCAAAAGAAACGCAAGTAATTATATTTTCATTCAATTACAAATTCACTTTAAATTTAACTTGGATACTTGTTTTTAGATACTTGTTTAAATCAATTTCTAATTACATAACAAATCTTGAACAATTTATTGAACTGGCAATCAACTCGACCAGTGGGGATTCTCTTTAAAAACGGGTATTGTGGATGGGGTTTAGGTTTAGGAAGAGGATATAGGGTTTGCAAGGGTATTCTTGTTCTTGGAATTAAATGTAGAGTAGTGGTGTTTTTTTTGTTTGATTATAAACAATTTGCTGTCAATCATCTCTTACACATTAATGATGAAAGTTTGTTTAACGTGTTCATTAAACAACGCGGAATGGGTTAGATTGTGTTCATTTTTGTTTTGGAAGGATGATCAGTCAATATAAACAATATCAAGCATCCAAACGACATAATGTAAAGCACATAGAGGATTTTTACATGGTTAAGCTAAAAACCATTTTAAACTAAATCCATGAGACCAAGTCTAGCTCAATCAAATCCACTAGCATCAAGCACAAATGTCAATACAAGATAGATATCAAATACATAAAAAAGTAAACATCCAAGTTTACAAATTTAATTCAAAAATGCTATATCCACCTGAAGTTTCATACCAAACAACTGCACCAAAATACGTGGATGTCACCACGTTGGATAGAACACTGACGTAAATGGACGGCCGACCAATAGTTTCGGATAGCTGTCCATACTTCCTGGACGGCCGTTCATAGTGGAATGGACAAGGGTCCATAAAAAGTATTTAAAAAAAAAAAAATAAAAAACAATGGACTCTTGTCCAAATTCTATGGACGGGCGTCCAGTTAATATGGACGGCCGTCCAAATACCAAAGAAGATGGACACCGGTCCATCTGTTGTGGACGGTCGCCACCTTATAGGGATGGCCGTCCGCATGAGATTGACTGCTGTCCATCGTTTGTGAAATTTTTATTTTTTAAAAAATAATTTTAAAATATAATGGACATAATATGGACGGCCGTCCATGTAGTGTGGACGACCGTTCCTTGTATATGGGTGCCAGTCCATCTAGTGTGGACGACTGTTCTTTTTAAATGGATGCCAGTCCATCTAGTGTGGACGACCATTCCTTGTAAATGGACCACCGTCTGTATTACACAGACTGGCGTCCATACTTTGTTGAAAAAATATTTTGTTTTATATTTTAATGAATGGCTTGTGTAATACGCTTTACAAATAAGCGCCAAATTTTTTTGTGAAATAATAAGGGGAAAAAACTTTCATTTTATTTGTTTTTCTTCTCTTCTCCTTCGTTTGAGTTATTTGTTTTTCTTCGCTTTTCCTTCGTTTGCGTGTTATGTTTCCTTGCTTCGATGCTGGTTTCTTCCTCAACAGCCAAGCAGCAGCAGTAAGACCTCTTTTTATAAAGATAACCGAGAAACAAAAACATTTTAAAGCTCCGAATTTTTTGTTAAGGTAAATAATTTTTGACTTATTTTATATATTCATTTAGTTTCATATTCTATTTTGGATTGAATATATGTTTGATAGATAATATTTGTTGGCGACTGTTGTGAACTAGATTCGTGAATGCAAAAACTGGTATTATTCTGGTACATGATTGATGTAAATGAAGAGAATCGATTAAAGAATGTGCTATGGGTTGATGCTAGATGTAGGGCTGCATATAAAGATTTCGGTGACGTTGTGACCTTCGACACAATGTATTTTACGAACAAGTATGATATGCCATTTGCTGCTTTTGTGGAGGTTGATCATCATGAACATTCGACATTGTTAGGTTGTGCATTAATTTCACATGAGGACACAGAGACATTTGTATGGCTATTTCGTTCTTGGCTTGAATGCATGGATTTTGCTCCTAATGGAATTATCACTGATCAAGATAAAGTCATGCAAAATGCAATTGAGATTGTTTTCCTCGGTACAAGACATAGGTGGTGTTTGTGGCATATAATGAAGAAACTACTTGAGAAGTTAAGAGGGTATAAGGAATATGAAACTATACAGTGTACGTTACAAAATATTGTGTATGATTCGTTGACACATGAAGAGTTCAAAGAATGGTGGAACAAATTCATTGATGTGTATGAATGAATGGTTATGTGGATTGTATAAAGAAAGAGCACGTTGGGTGCCTGCATTTCTTAAAGATACTTTCTAGGCAGGTATGTCTACTACCCAACGTAGTGAAAGTATGCATGCATTTTTCGATGGATATGTAAATTCCAAAACAACATTGAAATAATTTGTGGAACATTATGATAATGCATTGCGAGATAAAGTGGAAAGGGAAAAGGAGACTGATTTTAGATCTTTCAAGTCTTGGATACCATGCATAACTTATTACCCTATTGAGAAACAATTTCAAAATGCATACACAACTGCAAAATTTAAAGAGTTTCAAGAAGAGATTGCGGGGAAGATTTATTATGAATTATCTTTTCTGAAAAAGTCCGATTCGTATGAGCAGTATCAAGTTTTAGAAGATGTTTGGTTTGGAGATAGTAATCGGCGTGTTCCCTTTTTGGTATACTTTGAAGAAAGTTCATGTGATATTCGTTGTAATTGTCATTTGTTTGAGCTCAAAGGGATTTTATGTAGACATGCCATTATTGTATTGATTCATAAAAAGGTTTCACACATTCCAGATAAGTACATTCTACGGCGTTGGAGGAAAAACATAAAAAGATGTCATACGAAAATCAAGGTAAGTTATAATAGGTGGAGCACAAATGTTGAAGGACAACGTTTTGAGAAGTTGTCTAATCTAATGCTGACAGTAGCTGATATGGCATCAAACAGTGAGGAAGACTATAACATGTTGATGGAATTGATGACTGACATGAGAAAAAAGTTGGAACAGAAGGAAAGTGAGGGAGGGCTTGGTAGTAAAGTGGGGGACAATCCTCCCAAAGAGGGGAATAGTCTAATTATTAGTCCATGGGTAGCTCGCAGCAAAGGTCGTCCTCTATGCAAAAGAAAGCAATCGAAGGTTGACGAAATTGTACGTAGGGCTAAAAATAAAAAATTGCGAAAACAAAGATTTGGTCTGAGTTAACCTATTCTGACATGATATTTGTTTTTGAAACATTATTTACTTATTTGAAGTTTATAATAATATTTACTTGATTATTAATGTGTTATGCTACTTTATAGGGAAAGAATCATTAGCAGAGCGAGACAACATTGCTGAAAGTGTACCGGGCACTCAAGTGTTGTCAAATGATGTTGTTGCTACTCAGGTATGAATTATGATGTTGTATAATTGTAAAAACCTAAAGTTTTCTATAACATGTGCTAAATTGTGGTTATTAAACATTGACAGTTGTCCATTGGTCTGGTTCAAAATCTTATAGGAAATAGTAATTTATGTACTAGGTAGGAGGATGTAAATGATGAACATGTTTCATTGGGAGATATTTGATATCGTTAACCGGTTGAAGCATATACATTTGTATTTGGTAAAAATTATTAGCGTTTTGGTTAATTTATGACGAATGCAGTTGAGCTATATGGTGATTCAATTGTTTTGTTTTTATTATTTTTGTTGCTAGTTGGGTAAGAGTAGGCTATTGGTTGTAGGGTGTTGAATTCATAATAATAACGTAAATGTATTAAATGTATATATTATCCTTATTCTGAATGTTTCAGTATATATTATCGTTACATTTCAGTATATATTATTTTACATTTCATTTGAGATTTTAATTTTGATATGTCTTTTGGTATGTTTAGTAGTACATATACATGAGCATTCAGATATGTATTGAACAATAATTAATGATATGATACTATGGCAAATATAATCTTCGTACATAACATTCATACTGAGAATTAACATTCATATGATATTGGAGAAGTTCAGCTAATTGAGAATATCTTATGAAATCAAACTTTATTAATTAACATATTTGTGTACATACAGTTTAGTATTTGAACTACACATAATGACAATTAAAATTCATAGTGCGTTCCCCAAGGATGTTGAGAAGGTGGAGGTTGTTCAAAAGTTCTTCATCCTAGTGTATGGGGTGGAGGCTGACTGGAGGAGGAGGAGGCTGGTGACAATTTCTTCATCATGTTGGATATTTCTGTCATGCGTTCCCCAAGGATGTCAACCGTTTCTTTTATTCTTGATGCGAACGAGTTGAAATCACTTTGCAATTGATCCTGTTGTTCCTGCATTTTCCTCTCAATACGTGAAAAACTCTCCTCTTGAAACCTTTCGATTCGATCAAATCTACTTAGTATTTCATCTAAGGTATGAGAAGACATTTCTTCTACATTCTGAGAAGATCTAGGTTCAATACTCGTTCTTCTTCTTTTGCGCACATAGACTCGTCCTTCATTTTCCCCTTCTGGAACAGGGACACTTTCCTAAACCGTTGCTTCTTCCTCTATTTCATCCCTAATCAGAAACCATTCTCCTAACATATTCTTTTTAATCAAACCCATTTTCCACAATGTGACATCCCCCAGCAAATTATTTGCAAAAAATGTTATCTTATTGGCTTCATTTGAAGGGGTGATCTCTAAACCCAACTTTTGACATATTAGCGTAACAAGCATCTCCTAATAAATTTCTCCTTTTTATGCTTTAATCTCTCCAAACTTCTTAATCAATAACTTGGCTAAATTTACTTGCTTCCTTGTTATTGCTGCTTCCATCAACAATAAATCCTTGACTGTCACATTTCCATTTGTCTCTTTCCTGCCATTAAATGTGAAAGTTAGAAATCTATGAAAAACTCTCCTGATAGGATTCTATAACTTTGTAGATTTACACCTATGTGGATGATAAACCCCTATTCCAGAAACATATGTCCAAGCTTGTTTGGAATCCCACATTCTGGATACATTATCCAAACCTTCAAAATCAATCCCTATCCAGTTTGCTAACTCTTGTGGCCTCACTACATGTGAATCTTGAAGGAATTTGGAAGAAAAATGTTTGAACTACAGTTTAATAAAAAGAAGCAGAGGAAATAACGTTAAATGTAAACTGATTCATTTAAAGCAAAAGCTTATTACAGACTGCTTTATATATAGCAGTAGCAGAGTAGTTAACTTTATTGAAAACGACATCGCTTTGGCACTTTTACAATAAGCCCTTAATCTTTATAGACTGACACTTTGATCCACATTCCCCCTGAAACCAAGCCAAGGTCTATTCTTTGCAAACCTGACTTCTTAGCTTTCTTTACTTCACAGTCTGACTCCTTTATTCACAGTCTCCCTGAAACCAAGCCAGGAGTCTCTCCTATCTTGCAATGGTTCAGAATGTCAATTATTCCACAGTGTCAACTTCATATTAGTCAACTTTACTACACTTGACAAACCGGTCTGCCTCTATTATTTCCTTTACCTCTTACTCTTCCAATTTGAGGAAAACCAGGGGTGTTGTTACTAGAAAAAGGACTTCCATACTGTCCTATGTGAGCTGAAGCTGGATAGGGATTAATGGAAGGTAAAACTCCTATATTGGAAGCAAGAATCTGAGACTGATAATTTGGCAGGTAATGTTGAGGTGTAAAGGAATGATTTGGTATATTTGGAATAGAGAAAGATGGTAGTGGCGTATTTGGTAATAGGGAAGGGTTATTAGTGGACATTGTGTTGGGCATTGTGTTATTGTGGAAAGTAGAATAGGATGTTGAGCTTCCTAAATTATTAGTGGCAGTAATATGAACGACACTATTTGAGAAGTTAGGAGAATTAAATTTCTCAATTCGCATCTCATACTTTTGAAGCAAGTATTGTGCCTCTTGTAATGAAACAGAATCAAATTTAGACTCAATCCTAGAAGTTAGGTTGACGATGACAGCATCAAACTCTGGACCAAGACCATCAAGAATCAGTTGCAACAAATCTTCATCAGAAATCAACTGTCCACTTGCCGATAAATTCTCAGCTATACCTTTCATCTTTTTCACATATTCACTAACAGTTAAGTTCCCTTTTTGAGTGTTTTGTAGAAGGTTTTTAAGATGCAAAGTTGTTGCCTTAGAGTCATTTAAGAATTCATGCTCAAGAGTGAGCCAAATAGCAGTAGATGTCTGACACTTGGACAAGTAGCTAAACATACATTCGGATATTGATGCTAGCAACCAAGTAATCAAAAATTTATCAGTCCTTTTCCAAGCTACATATGTTGGATTAACTAAATTTCTTGCCCTAATTTCTCCTGTTTCTGAAGTGGTTTCATTCTCATTATCAATTAGTGGAGTAGGGCAGGGAACTAAACCTGTTAAGTGGTCTTCAAGCTCATGAGCTCCAACTGCTGATAAAACTTGCGATTTCCAGAATCTATAGTTGTCCCTGTAATTGTCTCTTGTCAACTTAGGGTTTACAACTTTTAGGCTAGAAGGAAAGGCTGATGTGAATGAGTTGGACGAGCTATGAAGCATGTTAGTCCCTGATTTCATTGACTGATCAGAATCGGAGGAATTCGCCATTGACAGTTAGTCGGTGGCTCTGATACCATGTGAATCTTGAAGGAATTTGGAAGAAAAATGTCTGAACTACAGTTTAATAAAGAGAAACAGAGGAAATAACGTGAATTGTAAATTGATTCATTTAAAGCAAAAGCTTATTACAGACTGCTTTATATACAGTAGTAGCAGAGTAGTTAACTTTATTGAAAACGACATCGCTTTGGCACTTTTACAATAAGCCCTTAATCTTTATAGACTGACATTTTGATCCACACTACACAATTCTGATTCTTTAATCTAAAAAACATTGTATACGTTGGAAAATCATCAGTACCTGTCTCCATAACTTCCAAACTATTAAAAAACTCATAAATCAAATGCTTATGTCCATCATATCTAATACTCACCAACTGGTCTCATTTCAAATTACGGATCCAACCGTTAATCTCATCACCTAAACCCAAACTTGTTATAAATCCTAAATCCAAACTTCTTCCAAGACAAATATCTCTTTTCGCCATCTCTTTGTATTGCTTTTTATGTTGCATGTCTCGAAATTGGACTCCAGATGACGATGTGCCTCCAAGAGGAATGATTGTGTTTTTTGCTATTACCATTTTCTGCTTTCTTCTAAAACCAGCAACTTCCTGGGAAAAACATGTCCATAAGTAATTCTGCAGATATTCAAAAAAGACAAACAACTTCATGTTATAATGACAACAGACACAAACAACTTCATGTTATTTATTTCACATGTTTTCTTTACTGCCAACCTGTAATAAGGGAACAGCAGAAGTTGTATAATTTATGAGTTGTAGGGCACTTCTATCAAAAATTTGGCATATACAACACTCATGATCACCCACGTCAAAACTCCTACAATCACTCAAAAGGGAATATATATTCATTTTCCTAAAACATGGATAAGACATTGAGGTGTTATACAAACTTTCTTATGACAGCATATATGTTTTTCATTATAAATGTACAAAATTTTATAGCCATTCCCTCATGGCTTCGTATATGAGAGCTACTTGTTGGAACCCTCATCTCTGTATTGAAACAATGCACACAAGTTGTTTCCAGAAAACATAGTGTGATATATTTCCTGTTTTTTTCCAAATAATAAAATGAAAAATAGAAAAATAACTAACAGAACAATCACAAGAAAATCAGACCAAAACATGCACAACAACCCACAATAAGCCCCCTATCCCAATCATGCATAACAACATCACCAACTCTGCCAGACATATATCTGCCTTCATAAAACACCCTTATGGTTTTAGGATGAAAGTATTCTGCATTTTAGGATGAAATGATTTAGATTCTCTGAGAAGGCAATGAATGACTGGGAAGCATGTCATATAAAACAATGGTGCAATATGCATGATGTTGTTTAATTCTTTCCAGTTGTTGGTCAACATTACTATGCTTGACATGACATATATCATCGGCACTAGAATGGATATAAAAGCTAGATAACAAAGCCTTTGCTCCCACTCTGGTTACCATGCTCATGTCCATTTTCACCCCACTCAGAAAGACAAAAATTGAATAGCCAAACTCCCCTAAGGTGCCAAGCAATTGAACACTATCTTCTGACATCAGAATATCTAACCATTGTTTTGGAAGCACTGCTTCAGATAACAATACAATAGCCTAGCTTAGCCAAAAAAAAAAAAAAAGCTAATTCGTACCTCAAATAAAGAATAATAATAATAAATAATTTTATGAAATTCTTGAGATTTTAACATACAATGATCTGGGAAGTCATGATTGGCAAGCCTATATGTTTGAGCATAGAATGAAAGCCTAGAGTGAGGACAAAGATCAAAACTATGATCAACTGAAGTCTAGGAGGTGCATAATCAAGCCATCTATAATTTTGATCATCAGATGCTGTCAACAAGCTCAAAAGCTTTAAATGAAAAAGGACGAGCTCAAAAGCTCAAAATAGATTCAGTTTTAGCTTATTTAACAGCCATAATCTAGTGCACTGTTTTGGATGAAGTTGGTGCCGGCACAAACAAGATGTACTGCTAATTTGTTATACTAACTTCACATTTGAACTGAGGCGGCCATGTACTAAAGGGCTGAAAGTATTCTGCATTTTAGGATGAAATGATTAAGGCTAGTAGACTGTCTGAACCATACAAAAACCAACAACAACCAGCCACTAAAGCACCCACTAAAGCACCCATTTTCTGTGAAACAATAGAATACCGAGACAAATACCCAACAATGCATCAACATAAGTAACAGATTGCCAAGTTTTCAGGTGATAGGCTCAATAAAACACCACAGTAAACACAATGTCAGAACATTTTATCATTATAGAGCAATTGTTCAATTCTTCCTCATTGAATCAGAAATTAAGTAAAAAATTTCTCAAATCATCCTAAACAAGAATATACTCATAGCTGGAGTCCAGACAATGACGATGAAAAAGTGAATAGTGGTGGCAGATAATTGGCTTCAACAGCGGCAGATAGTGTGGCTTCAACGGTAACACTCTTCAGTGTTTCTTCTGCAAGTTTTTAAATCCCTAAACAAAATGTCAAGTTTATGAAATTTTAAAATTTTTAACATACTATGGACGACAGTCCATTTAATGTGGATGGTCGTCCATATTAGATGGACGACCATCCACATGAGATGGACTGCCGTCCATTTAATTTTTTGTTTTTATTTTAAAAAATAAATTTTGGAAAATTAGATGGACGGCCGTCCACACCTGATGGACCACCGTCCATCTAATTTTTTTTTTATTTTAAAAACAAAATTTTGGATTTCTTATGGATGCCAGTCCATCTATTGTGGACGGCCACCCCGCCAAAATGGACGACTGTTCATACTAGATGCACTGCCGTCCATCTAATTTTTTTTTTTTTTTAAATTTAACACTAAATGGACGCCAGTCCATCTGTTGTCGACTACTGTCCCTTGGAGTCCATCTAGTGTGCTTATTTGGACGGCCATTTATATCAAAGGGACGCCCATCCCTAGTATTTGGATGGTGGTCCATTTTATTTTTAAATATTTGCTATGGACCGTCGTCCATTCCTGAATGAATGGCGATCCACGAAGTATGGACGGCCGTCCAAAAATGTTGGACGGCCGTCCATTTACGAAAGTCTTTTATAGTGTCTTATGTGGTGACGTCCGAGTCAGGGCCACGTGTTTCGGTGTAAATTTTTGGTACCCATTTCCGGTGTCTGTAGCACTGCTATAGAGTAGTGGTGTTTTTTTGTTTGATTATAAACAATTTGTTGTCAATCGTCTCTTACACATTAATGATGAAAGTTTATCTGATGTGTTCATTAAACAACACGGAATGGGTTAGATTGTGTTCACTTTTGTTTTGGAAGGATGATCAGTCAATATAAACAATATCAAGCATCCAAACAACATAATGTGAAGCACATAGAGGATTTTTGTAACGCCCCACTTGAGGTACGTAGTAAATTATGTTGTATGTTTGAATGTTTATTGCTTTGTTCTCATTTGAACTTGTATGTTGTTATTTTCAGTTGGATGGCCCTTAGTTGGTTTGGCTAAGTGTTTGCCTTGATTTTGGTTGAGTTTTGGTGAAGTTTGAAATTTCGGTCTTCGCCGCAGCGATGTTGGCTTGGTAATTGCGGTGTAGGTTCTGTAATTTTTCGCCGGGGAAATGGAACTTTCTTCACCGCGGCGACGGGACGGTAGAAAAGTTTCTTGAGGTTTCTAGATAATTCTCCATAAGGGTCAAATGACCTTTCTACCCTTAATTAGTAGGAAAAGTGGGGAGTGAATTGTATGGAAATTTTATGGAGAATAGTTAGAGTGGGGGTGTGATTGTAATGATTTAAAGGACAAGGATGGAATTTCTAAGGAAGAGCAAGGGCAATATGGGAATGAATGAAGAAAGTTTGAGCTAAAAAGGGGATAAGCTTCATAAACCCGTCATTCATTCTTCTTTCACCGCCTCTTCCATTCTCCATTTCCTCTCAACTCTTCCTTCAAGCTTTCAAGGATCTTTGAGGGCTTTTAGTTGGATTTTGCTGGAGAATCAATCTAAGGCATCCTAAGTTAATGATTCATGATTTAGATGTGAAGTTTGGTAGATATTTGTATCTTAAACTCTTATGGTGTTATTGTTTAAAGGGTAGAGAAGAGACAAGCATTCCAAAGGAAAGGAAAGTGCTATTGTGATCTCTCCATTTCAAGGTAAGTAAATCCCAATCCAAGTTGATATTTGAGAGCTCTTTTGTTTGAGTAGAGATTTAGTAGAAATTGTGTGTGTATGATAGATGATATGTTATTGAGAATTGAGATGGAGATGAATAATTGTTTTGCGGTTGGTAAATACACTTCAATCATGAGAAGTGTGATGTGTGATGAGAATGTAGTTGAGATGAAATTGGAGGAGATTGAGAAATCTTTTTGGAAGTGTTATGTTGTGACAAGAATTATAGCTATGTGAGGGAGTTTCCTCCCATTTTGGGTGGTTCAAGAGAGGGATAGAACCATAGATAAAGTAGAGTTTATGTATGCATACTAGTTGTTTGATGAAATGCCTAAGAGAATCATGAGTAGTAAACATTAATTCTTGCAACATTGCATGTTGGCATTTCATGAGTGCATTAGGGGAGAAGATTAATTGTGCATTGAGAAGTGGCTTGAGAAAGAGTAGAGAACTATGTGTATGAACTACTTTAAGAGTAGAGAGAATGAGAAAAATACTAAACACGGGTCGGTGCTTTGTGATCTCCACTCGGTAGTTATGCAAAATGGGTTGGTGCTTTGTGATCTCCACCCGAAAGTTATGAAAGCGGGTTGGTGCTTTGTGATCTCCACCCGAAAGTCATGAAGAGTGGGTTGATGCTGTGTGAACTCCACTCGGCCGTGCCTCCGGTAAGATAAGGCCGTGACATATAGCAGAAGTTAAGTAAGAGAGCTGTGTGAAAGAGAAAATAAATGAGATGAGAAAAAGTGTAAGGAAAGAATTAAGAGAAAGAGTTGCGGGGACAATCGAGTAGAGGATTTACTTACTGAGCATTATTTTGTGTTCACCCCATTGTTTTTCTTTGTGGTTGCAGGATCTAGGTGAGAACGTAGTCGGATGGGCGCTAGCAAGCGAGGAGCAATAGTTACACTGTCCGCCATTTTAATGACATTTTATAAATGATACTTTTGTTTTGTATAAAGAATGTTTATATGTAATAAAAGGAAATTTTGGACTCATTTACTTTTACTAATGTAAATGTATTCTACTTGATATATTTCTATGAGTACCCTAGTATAAAGCAGTCACTATAATTTTAACATGGTTCAGCTAAAAACCATTTTAGCCTACATTTATGAGACCAAGTCTAGCTCAATCAAATCCACTAGCATCAAGCACAAATGTCAATACAAGATAGAAATCAAATACATAAAAAAGTAAACATCCCTGTTTACAAATTTAATTTCACTCTTTTGATTAAACAAACGCCCAGCCACGATCTAATTGGATCCAAGCTACCTCTTGGATAGCACAAGCTCCACTCAAACTTGGACAGCTAAAATCACCTTTCAACTCACTAGCTTGAACTTCCTTCAAGCTTCACCGATGAAACCACGTTCCAACAAATACTCAATAGCAAGATAAACTTATCAAAATGTTTGAGGAATGACCAATAAAGGAATTGATTGAATGAACAAACTCCGCAATAATTTCGGAGAACAAAACAATGGAATATTTAGGTTCAAAGAGCAAGGAAAATGATGATGAAAATATATAGTCCTTGCTCAACCAATCTCAATGGTACACATAGCCGACAATTTCTTCCAACTTTTGTTGGACTACTTACAATTTCTAACAACCTTTGCTGGACCACTTTGAGACAGACATACACCTATAAAGTGACCTTTCACGCAAGTTTCATGAATGAAAAATATCTTAACCAGCAAGGAAAAAAACGACACCTGTATTTAGAGATCTGGTCAATAAAATGTTTACATAACCAAGGAAATGTGCACACATATTTGCAATATATCAAGGCATGTGTTAACTACATGATTGTGCTTAAACCACTAAATGCGCAAACATAAGAATAAATGTGCACTCATACTTCATAAACTGACAAAAACTCTTACAATAGAGTAACAAAATTAGATATTAAAATTTTGGGTTCTTCCAATATCTCATTATACATAGTTACATTCTTTTTTTTTCTCATCATAATATTACTTTCTACATGACAATTATTCAGTGAAATTTTAGCATTTTGGCTTTCGCTTAATTAATTGAATTTATTATAAGATTTAACATCTTCAATAGTGTTTTTCATAAAAGATATTAGGAAAATGAAATGGGATTCTTGCCTGGCATAAAATCACTATGTTCAAGTAGTTGGAGTATGCATAATGCATATAGATTGTGAGAAAAATATTTTCACTATATTGTGTGAAGATTTCATTTTTATTTGCACTCCTAATATAAACTAACCCCCAAACTTCCTAATATAATAAAACCCAAATATTTATATTATAAAATAAACGGCACTTTAAGCAATTTTGATGGGTTATTGTGACGCCCCCTTTTTCTTCGTAATTCGAAAATCAATCTCACTATTGTTATGCTTTCTTCTGTAATGTATACAGAGTTATAAACTTATACAAACGATTTTAAATTGGTGTTAATTTCTTATGGAATTTTTTATTGTTGCCTTATTTAACGTTTGTCTTCACAATAAGAATAGGTGAAAACGGTAATAAAAAGTATTTATAAAAAACCTTGTTTAATGAATTGAGTTATTAAATTAAAAAAAAGTTATTGCTTTATGAAAATAATTATCTCTATAATTACAAATTATAGGTAATTTTTTTATGTAATATTTTATAAAGGTAAATAGTGCACCTACAATTTTTGTAATTAAATACTCTTAACAATAGTGAGAAAAATAGAATCACTAAATAGACCTACGAAATAACTAAAGAGTCCTTGTCATAGAATAGACAAGTGAGGACATATAAGTCATTCAATAAAAATATTGATTTATAAAACAAACTAGAGGACAAAGTGGTATTATAAGATAGAGTAATACTACACATATAACATTTTCATATAACATTTTTCATACAACATGATGTGACAAAAGATGATTTGGTGAAAATTTATTTTTAATTTAAAATCAACCAATTATCTTTTGCCACATCATGTTGTATGAGAAAAGTTGTATAAAAATGTTGTATGTGTAGTATTATACTATGGGATATATTATCAAAAATTATAACATCATTTTAGCATTTGAATTGATACACCTCATTGTCTCTAGCTAACTACGACTAAAAGACTCTAGGATGCACAATAATGACACCATGAAGAATATAAATGTGAAAATAACATAGGGTTGCCAACCTTTCTCATGCATGGAACTTACATGCTGTTAGTTACAATTATCTAGGTTAAAAGGTTAGATAATTGAAATATTCTGATTATTAAAATGTTAAAAACTTCCTTCTTCTTCTTCTTCTTCTTCATTTATTTATTTATTTTTTGCATAGGTATGGAAATTTCTCCTTTATCAGCAAAAATATTATATCATTGCATGTGACCTATTCTAACTAAAAGTAAAGATATTTAAAACACAATTTTACCAATAAAATAAATGCGAATCTCCATTAGAGGTGGACTAAAGATTTCAACCTTCAAATTTGAATTCTCATAAGAATGATTACATAAAATCATTTGAAAGCATTAGTAGAAAGCCATGATAGATTTAGGAACAGGCTGAATGCTGCAACAGTCACCGATTATTGATAAAAAAACCAAATAATATTGTAAAAGCTTAATGTGCAAAGTGATGCTCCTACTAGCGTCAATAGTTTTGATCGAGATCCTCCTATATTTTTTATACAATACCTTCCCCTCGAGAAGGTAACAATATTGGAAACAAATAAAAAATTAAAAAAAGGTTATCAAGAAAGGTTCATCTAAAATAAAACTTGAAAAATATTTGATATCCACACTCTTCATTGTAGGTAGTTGAACTTTCCTTCACTGGAACCTTACTGTTAGATGTATTTATTAGTGAATAGGTTCACACCTTGGGAGGTGGGAGAACCCACTTGTTTCCATCAAGGTAAGTCATGCTAAGAAAGGGCTTAGCTTCTGCATTTGATAATGTCTTGGTGAATTTAGCTCGACTAGTAGAATTAGCCCCTGGTCTCAATACACTTGTACTCTCCATAATATACATTTCTCAAAAATTGCAGTTTAAAAAAAAAAAAAAAAAAAAACACAATTTGTTATGAGGTTTGATAACAATTAAAATCATCATCGTTTAGTTTAAGTAAAAGATGAATAGGACCGTACCTTTGATTGCTATTAGATTCTCCGTACATGCCACTAAGCCATCCTTGATCGTTGATGTGTTCACCCATGTATGTGTAAGCAAATATCACCCTAAGGCTAATCTTCCACACACATCCAAGGTATGTGTCACCACTACCAATTATGTTGCAGTGGACAAATGTGAATCCACTTTTGCCACTCACTTATTCTCTGCCATGTGCCGTTATTACTGATAAATCCTTTGCCACCGATTTTATAGTCGTAATCTACATAAACAATGTAAATGTTAACTTTAATGCTTGTCAACAAGTCGATCTAGCATTTCTTTTGTACCCATTATCATGACCATCTTCTTATTGTATAGATGTAAACTGTGAAATATATATATGTGTTATTTATTATATTACCTAAGGATAAATGCAATAATTTTTTTAGATTTTTATTTTTATTTTTTTTAACCTCCTTATTTTAATACCAATGTTTCTTAACCAAATTTTAGAATAAATAAACGTTATAAGATTATAATAATTTATAAAACCATAAGAGTCTTTGAAGTACCAAGTATAGGGATTGGCCATCTCCAAGATGAAATTGATGGTGACTTCAACATAACAGTCTCTGAACAAATGTCTACCAACAAAATCACACAATGCGTCTTGATAACAGATAAACTTGCTATTAGAGTAGGTACCCTCGAGCCAATCAATTATTGTTGAATTGACTCTTTATAATGATGTTTATTAATCAATAAAAGACAATTTTCTTCTGTTTCATATAAATCATAATTGTGTGTATTGATATATGTTCTTAGGATGGTAGAACTGTGATGAACGTATTAAGTGTTTCAAATCTTGATAGTGAGAACCCTATGATCACACTGGTGGCCATTCTAGAAATGTCTATAACTCAGTATTATTTTGACCAAGGACACAGATAATATGGTAGGACTTGTAAATCTTAAGGAAGAATAGACAACGAAAGAGAGAAGAAGAGCTATTGATTTTTCATTAACTGAAACAGTTACAATCAGCTCGTGCTTTTATACTCAAGACTGAGCTTAAGCAGAGACGAGCTGAAGAAGAAGATACAAACAAGTTGAAGAAGAAGATACAAACTGACTTAGCTGTCGTTACAAACAATGTAAAGCACCAAGAGCAAAACGACACCGTACAAGATTAGTAAAACACACACAAATTACAAGAAGGTCCTATACTGTTCATTTTATGACAAACATTTCCCCTTAAACTACACGATTCTGTTTTTTCACCAAGAATCACTAACATCCCCTCGTAGACCAAACCACTGGTCTTGTTTTAGTAAACTTGGTCTGTTCTGCATTCTGTTTCTGTACTTAGCTGCTCTTCATTTGGTTTTTACTTAGAACCTGCTCAGTTCTTCATGCAGATTCTACAATACTCTGATCTAAGCTAAACTAAACTTTCAGCACAGTTTCAGCATAAGGACTACAAATATGCAGACTGCAAATTGAATTATAGTAAATTGAACCCAAGCATATCCAGGCAAAATTTGAGCAAACAAAGTTGCACAAACTGATGAACTGATCCCAGCTGAGCTGATTTTAACTTAAGCTACAACTCAAATTAGTAAACTGATGATATTCTTCTTCTTCTTCTTCTTAAAAAAAAAAAAAAAAAAACCAATAAACACAGCAACTGATACTGACTCTAAACTAGTAAAATTCTTCTTTAGGCAGATTCAGTATTTTCACAATCTGCAAGCTTTCAAACTGCAACTACAACTCAACATTTCACACTCGTCAACTACAACTTAACATTTCACAATCTGCACTTTCAGAATCTGTAATATTCCAAACTTCAACAACAATACAATAACTGATACTAACTCCAAACCAGTAAACTTCTTCTTTAGGCAGATTCGGTATTTTCACAATCTGCAAGCTTTCAAACTGCAACTACAACTCAGCATTTCACAATCGTCAACTACAACTTAACATTTCACAATCTGCACTTTCACAATCTGCAATATTCCAAATTTCAACAACAACCCAGCACTTCACAATCTGAAACAAAAAAAACTTATCCTGCATAACTACTCATCTTTAATTCAGTTCTACTCCACTACAACTCATCAACTTTATCTTTCAACATAACAGTAACATTCTTCAATCAATCATTGGCTTCACAACACAGTTACAACTTAGCAGTTCAGAGCAAGGCTCCTGTACTCAACTTATGCAAGCAAGCCAACTGGGTTTTCTTATGCAACAGAAACAACCAGGCTGAAAAATTAAACTACAACTTATACAACCATGCCATTTTGAATCCTGCACTAATCTTCAAACAACAACAATCAATGCAACATCAGCAACTTAACAATCCAATCATACAATGGCAGACAGATCAAACCATAGCAGTTTAAAGTCAAAGCTGTGGCACACCATCTGAGCTAAACAATCTATCAGAAAATCAGTACCACCAGTGTACTTCATGACTCAGTTGCCAAATGTATTGAAACCACTGTAAGTTTTTGTTTTAATTCCTGAAATTGTGAGATAGAAAGAGGCTTTGTCAAATCATCAGCAATTTGGAGCTTGGACGAAACATATTGCACCAGAACTGTAATATCCCACTTGAGGTACGTATTTAAGATTTGCTGTATTAGTTAAAAGTTTATTGTTTCAACTTTAATTGAGTTTGTATGTTGAGTTGGTTGAATTGTTGCCTTGAAATTGGTTGAGTTTTGGTGAAGTTGGAAATCCAATCTTCGCCGGGGCGAAGAAGAAGCTTCGCCGCGGCGAGGAGGAGAAGTGGCATTACGGGTAGGTTCTGCCCTATTTCGCCGAGGCGACGAAAAATGCTTCGCCGCGGCGAAGAGCCTAAAACAAAGATTCTTGAGTTTTCTAGAGAATTCTTCTTTTGGGACACAATGACCATTCTACCCCTAATTAGTAGGAAAAGTGGGGAGTAAAATGAAAGGAAATTTAGTAGAGATTGTGTTTGTATGGGGGTGTAGTTGTAAAGAATCAAAGGATATAGATGGAATTTCCAAGAAAGGACAAGGGCAAAATGGGAAATGAAGCTTTTAATATGAACTAAAAAGAGTAAAGTGTAGAGAAAGCCCTTACTCATCTTCATTCCACCGCCTCTTCCATTGCCCATATTCTCTCAATTTCTCCACCCAATTTTCCAAGAGTTCTAAGGGATTTAAGAGGGGTTTTGAGTAGAGATTTCATCTAAAGCTTCCTAAGGTAAGAATTCATGCTTTAGATGTGAGTTTTCTTGTATTTATAGTGAGGTCTTATTGTGTTGTTGCTGCCCTTGTGGTTGTTTTGAGTTGTAGAGAAGAGACAAGTCAACAAAGGGAAGGAAAAGTGCTAAGGAACCCATCTTTGCACAAGGTAAGTAAATCCAACCAAGTTGAGTTATGACTAAGCTTTGAGTAGAGACTTATTTTAATTATGTATGTACATGGTATACCTACTGAAAATTGAGATGAGATGTGTGCTTAGTCTTAGTAGTTGGGATTGATTAAATATGAGAAGTGTTGTTGATATGTGTATTGAGAATGGAGTTTGAGATGAAGTTTGAGAGATGTTGTGTAATCCTTTTTGGGAGTGCTTTTCTTGACAGGGATTATGAGTAATTGAGGGAGTTTTTCCCCAATTTGGATGGCTAGAAAAATGAAGTTTAGTAGTAATTTTCGTAGGGTGTTTTTATGCACATGAGATGTTTGAGGAAATGCCTAAGTGAAATCTGCCCTGTCACTGCCGTAACTTTCTGAGTAATTTTTGAGTATCTTACGGTTCGAACTGGGCTGAGACCAAAACAGAGAAGTTGTAGCCCTGTTTCTAAGCTTTGAAACGAGACCAGAACCGTAGTAATCCGAGGTGTATAGCATAAGTTATGGCCGTTTTAGTGTGACTGGTGCAGAATGACTGTTTTGAGGAAATCTTGTAATTGGCATTTCATTAGTGCATTAGGGAGCATGAGATAGCTCTACACCTTTGTTTATACACTTGAGAAGTAGCTTGAGATTTAGTAGAGAATTTGAGTATAAGCTACTTTAAGTTCTTTAAGAGTAAAGAGAATAGAGTAGGTTGTGCGATGGGGAACCCGTGAGTAATGGGTAGAGTATTCCCGCATGTACGCCGCATTGAGAGAGCGGCATGAGTATCAGATAGAGAAGTGGTGTAGCCCGTGAGAGTGCATGCGGATGAGGGCTATACCCGAGTACCCGAGAGAGAGATTATACACTCACATGGCCAAGGGTTCCGAATCCATGCATAACCGAGTCCGATCGGCTAGAATGAGTAGAGGTCACGTAGAGTGGGAGCGAGTCCCGGCCGTGCCCCCGGTAAGATGGGGTCGTGATTTATGAAAGAGTTATGAGAAAAAGTTCTAAGGGAAAGAGAAAGAGAAAAATAGAGAAGTACCCAAAGAGAAATTGAATGAGGAGTTGTAAGGAAAGAATTAGAGAGAGAGTTACGGGGATAGCATGAGTAGAGGATTTACTTACTGAGCATTATTTTAGTGCTCACCCCGTTGTTTTCCTATGTTTTGCAGGACCTAGGTGAGGACACAGTCGGATGGACGTCAGCGTTCGAGAAGGAGTGGTTACACTGTCCCTTATGTTTTTGATGACTTTTGTATACGTTATACATTTTGTGTAAAAATTTGTATGTTTGTAAAGAGTATGTATATATGTTTAATAAAAGAAAAATTTGGGCCCAATTTCTTTATGTTATTTTATACATATTTCATTATAAGTTTTTGAGTAGTAGTGGCTATTACAAGAACCTTTTTGGCTAATACTTGATCCCTTATATAATGGGCATCTATCTCAATGTGCTTTGTTCTAGCATGAAAAACAGGATTGGCTGCCAAAGCTCCTGCACTTATGTTGTCACACCAAATTATGGGAATGGAGTTCAACTTCACATCTAATTTAGAAAACAAGCTATTCAGCCAAGCTAATTCAGTTGCTGTTTGAGCTAAAGCCCTATACTCAGCTTTGGTAGAAGATAGTGCAACCACTTTTTGCTTATGAGAACTCCATTGCACTAGATTGGGACCAAGATACACACAATATCCACTTGTGGATCTTTTATCATCTAAATTACTACCCCAATCTACATCAGCATAACATTCAACACACAATGAGGCAGTTGGGTTGAAAAGAAGACCATAAAAAAGCATTGTTTACATCAATTTTGTTGTATGTTCCAGCCATAGGAAACAGTAAGCGTAAAAATAATATAAATAGTACATTGTTTAATGACTGGACTAAAGGTTTCAAAATAATCTAACCTAGGAGTTTGCTGAAACCCTTTTGCTACTGAAAGGATTTGTGAAATTGAAGAAAAATTAAAGAAGAATCAAGAAGGAAGAAGAGAGAACACGTGACTGTAATTGAATCTTGTTTTGTTATTTTCTACACACTTCGAAGCTGTTACATATCTGCTTTTATATAAGCATTATAAAACAGAGTACTTAAAACGCAGTGTTTAGAGAGTAGAACAAAATGCAGCATTTTAAGACTTTGTATAAAACGCTGCGTATTACAAATGTGAGTCAGTCTTCATTAAGTCAGTCTTCAGTCTTCATTGAGTCAGTCTTCATCTCATTCTCTGCTTAATATCTTCCCTCAAAACAGACTTCTCTTCATTTCATTCTTTGCTTAATATCTTCCCTTAAAACAGACTTCTCTTCATTTCATTCTCTGCTCAATATTTTCCCTCAAAACAGACTTCTCTTCATTTCATTCTCTGCTCAATATTTTCCCTTAGACCAGATTTCTCTGCATTTCATTCTCTACCGAAATATCCCACAAACTAGACTAACTTGTCCTTTCTAGAGAGTCAATCACATTTAGCTTTTCTCTAAGAGTATTAAACCTTTGTCCAGGCAAGGCTTTTGTAAGAGCATCAGCAATTTGATACTCTAAAGCTACATATTGAACACACAACTTCTTTTCAGCAACCAACTCCCGCACATAATGAACATCTATTTCAATATGTTTCGTCCGGGCATGGAAGACGGGATTTGAAGAAAGAGCTCCTACACTCATGTTGTCACACCATAGTACAGGAGTTTTATTTATAGGAATTCCAAGTTCTTTGAAGAGATTCTAAATCCATACCAACTCTGTAGCTACCTGACTTAAGGCTCTACATTCTGCCCCTGTTGAAGACAAGGCAACAACCTTCTGCTTGCGAGAGGACCATTGAACCAGATTTCCCCAAGATAGATGCTGTATCCAGTAGTTAAATGTCTGTCATTCATGTCATTTACCCAGTCAGCATCTGCAAATCCTTCTAAGAGAAAATTTTGGTTTCTTGTAAAGATTAAACCATGATGACCAGTGCCTTTAATGTACCTGAGAACTCGTTTACATGCTGTCCAGTGAGCAACCGTGGGGTACTCTAAGAGTTAACTTAGTCTGTTTATGGCAAAAGCTAAGTCAGGCCGAAAGAGTTAAGTATTGTAAACCCCCTACAATGCTTCTATAAACTGAGGGCTAATCAAAAGGAGCACTATCTTCTTTGCCTAATTTAGTCCCTATTGCCATGGGTGTATTACAGGGTTTGCAATCTGCCATTCCAGCTTTTAGAAGTAGATCCTAAGCATACTTAGAATGAGTGAGTAGTAACCCTGAACTATTTCTGTCCACCTCAAATCCAAGGAAATAATTCAATGTACCTAAAGCCTTCAAAGCAAACTGCTTATTGAGATCTGCCATAATCTGAGCAATCAAGGATGAATCAATACCAGTAATGAGTATATCATCCACATATACAAGTGAGTAGATGATTTGGGTGCCTTGTTTGAAGTAAAACAGACTTGTATCTGAGATAGAGCTAATAAAACCCCAATCAGTTAGAGAATTCTTCAGCTTGTCAAACCATGCTCTGGGGGCTTGCTTGAGTCCATACAAAGCTTTGTTGAGCTTGCAAACATGATGAGGAAACTGCAAATCAGAAAAACCTTCAGGCTGTATCATGAAAATAGATTCTATTGGTTCATTGTTTCAGAAAGCATTGTTAATGTCAAGTTGTTGAATTTCCCACTGATTGTGAACAGCTAGTGATAATATTATCCTAATTGTGGTGGGTTTAACTACGGGAGAAAAAGTATCGAAGTAGTCAAGGTCGGGGGTTTGTTGAAACCCCTTGGCTACCAATCGGGCCTTATACTTCTGCAGTGAGCCATTAAGTTTCAACTTAGTTTTAAAAGCCCATTTGCAACCTACTGAGTTCATTCCTGAAATAGAAGGAACTAGTTCACAGGTGTTGTTACAAAGAAGAGCTTGAAATTCTTCTTCCATTGCTGTTTTCCATTTTGGAATGGTAAGACTTTAGCGGCTATTTTTGGTTCAGAGAGAATAGGCGGAGTGGTTAAATAAGCCTGACCAACACTGTAGCTTATTGAAGCTTGTGAAGTTTTGGACCTAGTTATCATAGGATGATGATTAGCAGTTGTGATTTTCTTTGGAAAAGGAAGCACTACTTCAAGTTGTAATCCAGGAGAACAAGATCTGAAGAACCATTTGAGGCAGTTGTAGACAACACAGCAGTGGTTGGAATTGCATTAGAAGTGGAATGAGGCACTGAAGATGAACTGACAGTGTGATTAGCAGTAGACATGTTTTCTTTTGTTATAGTAGTCTCTAGACTTGAACTTGAGCCTGCAACATCAGAGTATTTGAAAAGAAAACAGTTAAATCCATCTTTAAAAGGAAAAGTGGTTTCATTAAATTTGCACTGCCGAACAATATAAACCTTCCCTGAAGCTGAAAGGCACTTGTATCCTTTATGAGCATTGCTGTAACCTATAAACACATATATTTCTGTGTGATATGATAGTTTATGCCTCTAGTATGGTTTGATAAAAGGATAACAACAGCATCCGAAGACCTTGAGATCAGTATAAGTTGGTTCTTGCTTGAACAACTTCTGAAAAGGAGACAGATTTGCAATTGGAGCTGAAGGTAGCCTATTGACAAGGAAAGTCGCTGTGTTAAAGGCCTGCCACCAGAGACAGAGAGGCATGCCAGCATGTAATAGTAAAGTCAACCTGAATTCAGTGATAATCCTATGTCTCCTCTCTATTCTGCCATTCTGCTGGTGTAAGTATGGACAAGGGTGCCTAAAATGAATACCATGTTGTTGAAGATAACCAGCAAAAGGTCTAAACTCACCTTCCCAATCAGTTTGTAAACACTTCATTTTAGCATTCAACTAATTTTTAGCAAAGGAATGAAACTAAGTAAAGACTTTGAAAGCTTCAGATTTTAACTTCAATGGATAAATCCACATGTACCTACTATAATCATCTACAAACAACATATAGTATCGAAACCCCTCTGAAGAAGAAATTGGTGTAGGTCACCATGAGTCAGAATACACCAATTCAAGTGGACCATTAGTTTGAAGATTAGAGACAGGAAAAGAAATCTGATGCATTTTGCCAAATTGGCAAGCTTCACAAAAATTCAAGACTTTATTCTTATCAGAATCACAAACAGAAACTTTATTCAGTATCAACTTTAAAGTTTTATCCTGTGGGTGCCCCAATCGAGCATGCCACAAATTTGGAAGACTAATAGCAACATCCAGACAATCTTTATTCATACAGTTATGATCACTATTGTGATTCTCAACATGTAAACTACTATTATTACTGAGGGAATATCAGGGTTGGCTGAAACAGCAACATGATAGTGTGCATCACGTGCTTTAGTGCTAGCACCAGGTGAAGGAGAAGCCATACTGGGAAGTGAGAGTTGAAGCTGATATAAGCCATTCTTTAGGAAGCCTTGAAGCAGTACGTCTTTGGAGAGTTTATCCTTAACAAGACATTGATCAGAACAAAACTCAACAATTACACCATTATCTTTGGTTATTTGAGATATACTCAGCAAATTCTTGGCTGTATGTGGAACACATAACATGTTTCTAAGATGCAATAACCTTGAAGATGACTTAGAAAATAAAAGAGACTCACCTGTGTGTGTGACAGGGACAGATTGACCATTCCCAACCTGAACTGTAGAGCCACCTTGATAATTGTTTTTAAGGAGCAGATTAGTGGCATCAGCTGTCATATGATTTGTGGCTCCGGAATCCACATACTAGGTTTGATCATTAACAGTTTGTGGAGTAGTTATGGACAATTGATTAAGTTGTCCTGAAACACCTGAAACAACATGCTCTACATAATCATGATTAGATCTTGTAAGACTTGAACAACCATTCTGAAAGTTTGTTGAACTAGAGCCCTGAATGTTTTGAAAACCTTGATAGTATGGAGAACTCTCTTGAAAACCTGAAGAATTCGATAAGTGGAAAATGATTGTTGCATTGTCTGTCTAGGTAGATCCTTTGCCGCAAACATAGCATGAGATGTTTCACTTGATTTTCCAAGATTCTGACTATTATGAGATGGCATTAAGGGACTCGTAACAGGTACAGGAAAACCTTGAAATCCTTGATCAAACCTGTGATAGCACTGTACCGCAGAATGTCCTCATTTACCACGGACTTGGCAGATTAGTTTAGGCCTAAAATAGCCTCTGCCTCTACCCCTATTTCTCATCATTTATGGATTATAATGAAACATGCTAGAGTCAAAATTACTAAACGAATTATTTGCTGGTATAAACTGAGATTGGTAGGGTAAAGAAAATTCAGGATTGGGACTTCCTTGACGCATGGGATTTCCAACAAGCTGAGGCATATTAGACACATTAGAGCCCATTGGTGCAAAGGAGTGCATTGACATATTAGAAGACAATGGTACATTAGGTGGCATGAAGGTCTGATTTGACAAATTCACACCTCCACTCACTCCACTCATATCAGATACAGGTTGTAAACTTTTGTTCTGAGATACCAAAGACACATCAATGCTTCCTTGACTGAATCCTTGTTTAGAAACTACAAAAGCTGAACCAAGCTGATCATGAATACAATTGTAGGTATTATGTTGTCTCTCAAGTCGCATCTCATGCTAATGAAGTAGAAATTGAGCCTCTTGTAATGTAGTATTACCACTATTGGAAGTAAGGTTAGCAACCACTACATCATATTCTGGTCCTAACCCATCAAGAATGTACAACAACAACTCTTCATCATTTATATTCACTCCACTTGCAACCAATTCATCCCCCAATTCTTTCATTTTTAGTACATATTCACTAATACTACGTGAATCTTTCTTAGTAGTTTGTAGTAAATTTCTTAAATGTAGCATCCTAGCTTTAGAAACTGATTGAAAATGCAATTCCAAAATATTCTAGATTTCATAAGCAGTATTGCATTTAGCTACGTGTCTAAACATTGATTCAGAGATAGTGGAAAATAACCAACCAACAAGGAACTAATCAAATTTCTTCCAAGTAAAATAGTTAGGGTTTGGTTTCTTTACCGTTTCCCCTGATTCATCTAACTTTTCTATCAAAAACATTGAAGGACAAGCTTTCTCTCCTGTAACAAAGCCATCCAATCCATAAGAGGTTAACACTGGCAGAATTTGCAACCTCCAGAATGTATAATTCCTTTCCAACAGCTTGACTAAAATCGAAGGTAAAGTAGGAGTAGCAACTGTAGCTTCATAATTCGTAAAAATGGAGTCCATTGTTCCTAAAACTGAGGATGAACTAGCTAAATCAGAGTTTGGATTCACCATAGACGTGTGTCTAGCTCTGATACCATGAAAGGATTTGTGAAATTGAAGAAAAATTAAAGAAGAATCAAGAAGGAAGAAGAGAGAACACGTGACTGTAACTGAATCTTGTTTTGTTATTTTTTACATACTTCGAAGTTGTTACAAGTCTACTTTTATATAAGCATTATAAAACAGAGTACTTAAAACGCAGTGTTTAGAGAGTAGAACAAAATGCAGCGTTTTAAGACTTTGTCTAAAACACTGTGTATTACAAAAGTAAGTCAGTCTTCATTAAGTCAGTCTTCAGTCTTCATCTCATTCTCTACTTAATACCTTCCCTCAAAACAGACTTCTCTTCATTCCATTCTCTGCTTAATATCTTCCCTTAAAACAGACTTCTCTTTATTTCATTCTCTGCTCAATAGCTACCAACCTAGCTTTATATTTTTGTAAGTCCCATCAGCATGAAATTTGGTTCTAAACACCCACTTATTTCCAACAACATTCATATTAGGAGTTTTAGGAACAAGAGCCCAAGTATTGTTCCTTAAAAGAGCATCAAACTTATCTTGCATAGCACTTTTCCACTCAACACTAGCCAAAGCTTCAGGTATGGAATTAGGTTCTGGTTGTATGAGTAAGGCTGATGATTTGGAAGAAAGAAAGGCTGTGGTTGTTTGGTTAGCAGTCTTTGAACGAGTGAGCATAGGATGAGTGTTGGAAGATTTAATTTGATTTAGTTGCGACTTGGGAGGGCAGGTTGGTCCTGGTTGATGTTGGTGAAAGGAGGCTGGTTCAGTTTGATGGTGAGAATGGGATGGTTCTGTTTGATGTTGGGAAGAGTAGGCTGGTTCTGATGATTTTTCGTTGGAGGGTGGCTGATTAGTGTAGTTTTGTACATTAGGGACTAAAGTATCGTGATTAATGTGTTCTGGTTGAAGTTGTGATGATGTTAGATCAACTACAAGCGGACAAGAGGATGAAGTCCCTGGATTGGTTGACTGAAAATTTGAAATATTTGCTGGTTTGTAACAGGTGAGATCAATTGCAAAAGAACAGTTTGTGGGTGATTTATGAAGGGTAGATGAAGAAGTGTGTAAAACAGTTTAACAGGTGGGTAAGATTTGAGACCTGTCTGTTTTTGAATTGATATTATCATGGATTGGAATGGTTGATTTGTTGGAATTATCACTACAAGGATCAGCTACAGAACAGTGATGATGCAATGAGGATTGTCTGTTGGAGCTATGATCAGTTGCAATAGGCATTACAGTGAAAGGAAAATATGTCACTGGATCATCAGAATTGATATGGCTAACTTGTTCTAAGGATGTTTTTGAAGAGGACATACTAGGAAAGTGAGACTCAAAACCCCTTTTAAAAAGAAATCCAGACTCATTAAAGTGGACATTTGGAGTGACAAACATTTTTCCTTTAGAATTGACACACTTATATCCTTTGTGAATAAGACTATGACCAATAAACATACATTTGGAAGAATGAAAACTCAATTTGTGTTTATTAAAATCTCTAAGATAAGGAAAGCAAGCACATCCAAATGTTTTAAGAGAAGAATAAAGTGGTTTTGATGCAAATAAGACTTCATATGGTGACAAAAAATTCAATACAGAGGTAGGCATTCTGTTTATAAGGAACACTGCTGTTTCAAATGCAAGCCACCAATAATGCAAAGGCATGGATGCATGAGCTAACAAGGTAAGACCAGTTTCAGCAATATGTCTATGTTTTCTCTCACTTCGACCATTTTGTTGATGAACATATGCACACGAATGCCTAAATTGAATTCTACAGTGGTGAGATAAGAAATGAGACCCTTATACTCCCCACCTTGATCAGATTGCAAGCATTTGAGCTTGCAATTAAACTGCCTTTCGACCAAGTGATGAAACTTGAAAAACACAGAATAAACTTCAGCTTTTGTTCTTAAGGGAAATAACCAAGTGAAACGACTATAATCATCTATAAAATGGACATAATATCTCTATCCTTATAAGGAAATGACTGGAGATGGACCCCAAACATCACTATGAACTATTTCAAGAGGATGAGTAGCTTTAGAGTGAGAAATCGAAAAGGTATTCCTATGAAGTTTACCTAATTTATAAGCATCACAAAAGGGTAACTGTGACATATGACCAGCATAATTTTTTTGTATAGAAGATAGGATCTTATGTAATGATTCAGCATGCGGGTGTCCTAGTCTATTATGCCAAAGTGATAGTTGATTTTCTGAACTATTACTAATTTGAAGGGCACATGATGTATTATATGGAGTTGCATTATTTAAAGAAGATGCATTACTGGTGATTTCATTCAACTTATCACACTGCTGAGACAACAAGCAAGGTAATTGCAATTGAGTTTTATTTAAAGAGGACACATTACAAGGCATAGATGAGGACACATTACAAGGCAGATATTGTTTACAAGAATTTGAGTCAGTGACCTCTGACTTACAACTGTTATTAGAAGACTGTATTTCAGTCATATTACAACAGTTATTAATTGAACTAGCCTTATTTTCTTCATGTAAAGTAGGTTCTAAAACTGGTTTTTCAACAGCAGTAACATAAGTTTGAGGAACAGAAATAGACTGACTACTAGATGTAACAACAGATGACAGCAGGGAAGGAGAAGTATGTGGTGATAGCTTAGAAGGTATTTGCAACTGATACAGCCCAGCCTTAAGTCCTCCTTGTGGAAGCTTTGTCCTTTACAGTGCAATAATCACAATCAAATTCAACAATAACGTTATTATCTTTGGTAAGTTTTGAGATACAAAGTAAATTCTTTGTAATCCTAGGCACACAAAGTACATTCTTTAAGTAAACACAATTGGATTTCAAGGAACTAGGAAGCAAAGCAAAACCAACATGAGAAATGTTTAGAGACTCACCGTTGCCTACTTGTAGTTGATCATTACCATCATAGTTGCGGCTGATTGTTAACTGATTTGGATCTGATGCAACATGATCAGTTGCACTAGAGTCCATATACCAGGCTGGGTTAGGTGGTGAGTTGGAAGTGATAGTGGTAGGCTGAAATGAGTTCATGTTTGGAAAACATGTAGCTGTGTGGGCAACGAAGAAGGCTTGGTTTAGGGGTTGCATTTGTGAGGATTGCATTTGTGGATTGCATTTGTGGATTGAGAACCTTGAAGTCTGGCTATTGAGTTGAGTAAGAAGGCTGCTTTTGCTGATCAGATTGATATTGTTGAAACTGGTGATTGTCGCTTCCATGCTATTGTGAATGATGGTCATAAGAACTATTTCCAGGAGCAAACATCTGACCAAATGAATTAGTATTAACAATGCCAGGACCAGTACCAAGGTCTTGAGAAAAACCACTAAACCTCTATGGTGAATTGAAGTGAGCCAAGGTACCACTAGTATAACTGGTATTAAATTGAGGAGAAGAACCATTATAGTTGAATGAAGAGCCATTGTAGCTGGTGTTGTAACGATGATAACACTGAATTGCTGTGTGTCCCATTTTGCCACACACTTGACAAATTGATTTTCCTCTCCCATTGTTTCTGCCCCTGCCTCTGCCATTTCCAACATATCCAAAGGGTCTATAGGCAGGTAAATTTGAAAGCTAACTTATAACCTCAGATAAGAGATTAGGAGCATTCTGACTTATTGGCAGACCACCAACAGTTAATGGATAACTCTGTGAAGGTACAGATACAACATTCTAAAGCAAAACCATATGGTTGATTGATCCAAAATGTCCAGATCCAATACTTCTAGAAGGACTTTCAACAGAGTTTAAATGTCCTGACGTTGAGTTGTGAGACTTAGTTAAATTGGGACTGAGTGAGGCCACATTCACTGAAAAATTTGGAAAATCATGAGAATTAAATTTCTCAAGTCTCAGTTCATATTTCTGTAGCCGGAATTGAGCCTCTTGTAAAGTAATTGAATCAAACTTGGATTCAATCCTAGAGGTCAGATTGACGACAACTGCATCGAACTCTGGACCTAATCCATCTAAGACATATTGTAACACTTCCTCATCTGAAACAATCTGACCACTGGAAGATAAACTCTCAGCAATCCCTTTCATTTTCTTCACATACTCACTCACATTCAGATTGCCTTTTTGTGTGGTTTGAAGCAGGTTTTTCAAATTCAGAGCTCTAGCTTTAGAATCAGCCAAGAACTCGTTTTCAAGATTGAACCAGATATCAGTAGACAAATTGCATTTTGACACTTGACTAAACATGCATTCACTAATTGACGCAAGGAGCCAGGTTACAAGAAACTTATCAGTCTTTTTCCAAACTATATACTCTGGATTAATCTTTTCTTTTCCTAGGGTTTCCTTAATTCCACTTGAGCTTAGCTCTTTCAAATCATCATCACAGGCAATAAGAGGTTCTAGACATGGAAACAAAACTGTTAGGTGTTCTTTAAGATCGTGAGCTCCTACTGTAGAGAAAACTTGAGACCTCCAAAAACGATAATTGTCTCGGTAGTTATCTCTAGTCAATTTTGGAGTGATGACCTGAAGACTGGAACTAAAGATCGAAGCGTGAGCACTGGTTGAGCTGTTAAGCATCTTCTCTATATTCTTGTTTGACAGATCGTTACCAAGAACTCTAGCCATTGACATTAGTCGTGTGGCTCTGATACCATGTAAATCTCAAAGAAGAATATACAACGAAAGAGAGAAGAAGAGCTATTGATTTTTCATTAACAGAAACAGTTACAATCAGCTCGTGCTTTTATACTTAAGACTGAGCTTAAGCAGAGACGAGCTGAAGAAGAAGATACAAATGAGCTGAAGAAGAAGATACAAACTGACTTAGCTGTCGTTACAAACAATGTAAAGCACCAAGAGCAAAACGACACCGTACAAGATTAGTAAAACACACACAAATTACAAGAAGGTCCTCTACTGTTCATTTTATGACAAACATTTCCCTTTAAACTACACGGCTCTGTTTTTTCAACAAGAATCACTAACAGGACTATCATAGTGTTAAATGACCTTGTCGAAAGGCAGTGACTGATCTCACTTGTCAAGATTGTTTGCTAACAACCTGGTTCAACACATGGGTGCTTGTTGTAGGCAAGTTCATTGGACAGACCCACCAGAGGATTCCATATGGATGGTAACCCTAGTGTCTATGGAATAAATCCTCTAATGAATGGTGGTACATGTGATCTTTAGACTTGAGATCGCCAGAGTGCCTTGTGCACTGATTGGTGTAGTTTGACACTAGCCCAATGTAGTTCTATTTAGAGCTATCAATATGGTAGTGATTGGCTGCATAGAGGAGTGTATCAAGACTACGGTGGATAGACAAATGATTCATCACTCCCGGGTATGGGAGAAGTTATCTCATGGCACAATCCAGTGAATGACAATGACACTAAAGCTATGGCCACAGTGGGATTGAATTGTTGCTCAATCTAATTTATTATTCCGGTCATTGGTCTAGTCCCTGAATACAAAAATATCAAGGATAACTAAGATTGACACTATTTCTATACCTCAGCCTCGATGAGATAACAGATGATGAAAGGATTTGATTACACGGTAACCATATCATTGATAGGCAACTATTTTGCTGAATCTGAATCTATCAAGTGGCCATGATGCCTTGCTAGGGGCCAATCTTGATCTGTGTGTGGTGAGACGATTGATTGTTGTTAATTGCAATACTACTTATTGCTGATATGATAAGGAGCTTATGGGTCACACACTTAGAAGACATTTTAAGGATGGTGAATTTTGAAAGGGTATATTTGTCTTTTAGATGAATGGGCATATTGGTAATTTTACTGCGTAATTAAATTTACTGAGGTTGTAGCTCATATCAAGTTTTATAATTGGAGTAAGTTAGCAAAATTATAAATTTAATTATTAGAGTTAATATTTATATTTAAACTAAATAATTACATTGGGTTAGTATCAATTCTATCTAAAGTTTGGGTTGTTGCTAAACTTGAGGGGTGGAAGGGATATTTGCCTCATTAATAAATGAAGCAAAATTAGGTTTATTCAACCTAATTCATTTGGTGGCCATGGAAAGCTTTTGAAGAGAAAATTTTCTGGAGAGCTTTTGAAGAGAAAATTTTCTCTTCTTTTCTCTACACTCATTCTTCCAAATACTTGAATCCTTAAAGCCAAGAATTAATTCTAGCAAAATTGATTCTTGATCATTGGCATGCTGTCTTTGTATGGACGATGTGAGTTCGATTCCATTCTTGAATTGGTAGAGAGATCGCATTCAAAGACATTGACGGAGCCTTTAAGCACAAGTATAAACGAATCCTTGTATGGATTTTTGTTGTTTCAATTTAAGCAGACCCTGATCTTGGCAAAATCAGAGTAATCGATGGGCAAAATTAATTGTTTTTCCATTGCCAACATTTATCGATTACTAATAGTGGTATCAGAGCCTAGGGTAGTCAATGGGTGAAATTAATTGTTTTTCCATTGCCAACATTTGTCGATTACTAATAGTTGTATTAGAGCCTAGGGTTTTGATTGTATATATTTTAACTATATTATTTTGATTGATTGCCTAAATTGTTTGTTAGAAAATGCATGTTTAGGTTTTTCAATTTGTTAAGATTGCTTAAATTGATTAATATATAAACTGGTTTTGTTGACAAATTCGCATTGGATCGATTTTGTATTATGTGCGCATGAGCAGTATTCTGGAATTGTGATTTGCACCACAACGTCGAGCTTCGTAAGCCTGAAATACGTAAATGCGCCGCGGTGAAATAAAACTTCGCCATGGCATGATCACGGGATATGTTGAGTGACTGGAACGTGCAAATAGGCCGTGGTGAAATAAAATTTTGCTATAGCATGATTACTTTGCGTGATCGCGAAATTTTGCGATTTGAGCCGTAGCGAAATAAAACTTTGCCGTAGTGTGAAAGCGTCGTAAAATCGCACAACGTGCATTTGGGCCACGGCGTAGTAAAAACTATGTTGTGGCATGAAAACGAAAAAATAGCATGTCAAATCGTAAAATTACGTGATCTAGTCGCGACGTAATAAACCTATACTACGACACGAATGCATTGTTAAAGCGTGAGTTGCTGGATTTGTGCCATGACGAAATAAAACTTTGCTATAGTGCATATTCGTTTCTGCACATTGCCACGAAATAGTAAAACTATGCCACAACGTGAATGTTGCTGTAGCATTTTTACAATGCTGGACCAATGCGTAATTCTACAAATTCAAGAGCGTAATTTTATAAATCAACCCACCCAATTCAAAATTGATTGTTTTGAATGTATGCAATAATTCTTGTTTGAAAAATTGCACGGTGCTTAATACATGAGCCTTAGACCTATGGTGAATGTTTTAAAATATATTTTTGGGTGTGTATGATTGTAAATAGGGCCAGCGTGCCCTGTCTTTCTCCTCTCTTCTCGATGTACATTCTCTTTTCATCTTATTCCGCTCGAATGTAACTCGAGGTTTCTAAATTTATTGATGTAAAATTAGTTTAGAATTAATTTCATTGTAAATTCAGTATGATGTATTTTGTAATGTACTTAAAGATGGAGCAACGATGAAGCGATCATACTTGAAGACTCATGATATTTATTATAGGATCCCTAGGAGACCCACTGATTCCTCCAAGCTTGAGGAAATTGGTTTTAGTTATTCCATGTACCGGCATGTTTCCTTAATCAAACCACTGTTTGTCGGAACCTTATTCACCAAAGCGAAGGGTACACTTCTACTAGTGGGAGGTTAAATTTCATTAGAGTTTTCCTTAATAATGATGGGTCGACTTAAATGATATGTTTTGCTTGTTCGCCAAAGTGAAGATGGATAAGCATATCATAGATATAGTAGAGAAGTATACTTGTTGTGTGTACGTGGCGACATGTAGTGTCACTCTACTAATATTGAGAGTCACGCTTGAGGATGATGGCTTTGGCCATTGAATTGTGTGATTGATTTGTTGGCTTGTTTCATATTTGAGGTTGGTAGTGGGAGCTATCAACTGGTGTGGATTAAGTTTGTTGACCTACCTAATCAATCCATTTTGGCTTGTTTGCCAAAGGGAAGGTTTGAAATGGGCTAGATGGGATCTCAGTCCACTAGGAAAGCTAACGGGCTTTCCTAAGTTAATAGTGACGGCTATTGGCTTGAGGAGAATAGTGGGAGCGATTATTTAATAAAAGACCTTATTAAATAATAATAAACATTGTAATAAAGTTTGCTTATTTTGTACTTGTAGATTCAATTAAAAATTAGCAACATGATCCCATCTTCACTGCGACAAATCATCAAATTGGGAAACAAATGGAATGGTGAGAATTTCATTGACTGGTATAGAAGTATAAATAATATACTTCAGTTAGGCATATATTATACACCATTGAGCAGACTTTGTCACCAGAGCCTGCTAATAGTTCTATCCATCATACTAGGTATAAATCTATGAAACATCCACATGATGCAAAAGCAGAAATGACTAGATACATTCTGCTTGCATCAATGACACCATTACTGTGACAGTAGTACAAAAATATGAACTTAGCTTCTATTCTTTATTCTCTCCAGAGAAATGAGAAGCATATGGTGTCTTAGTCACTGTTTAGATGTAAGATGGAAAAAAGGTACCAAAATTGGAGATTATACACTCAAGTTGACTAAGTATATGAGCAAGTTTGAGATTTTGGGATGTAGACTTAATGAGGGTTTAGCAATACACCTAACATTATAGTCTTTGCCAGATTCTTACTCTCAATTTGTCTATGACTTCATTGAGGATGATAAGAAGAATACCCTTTCCGAGCTTCTGGATATGTTGAAGGCCACTGACTCAGGCATGAAAATGTCATAAACATTGACGTTGGTTGAAGCTAACTAGCCATTAGAGGAAGCATTGCAAGGCATTCCTAGCAAAAAGGAAGAAGAATGTTACTTCTTTGTCAGGTGCATTCTTGATTGAGATTAATTTCTCCTGTCAGCATCTTGGGTCATTGACACAGGATATGTTCTAAAATAGACAATAAGGATATTCTCAAAATAACAACTATGCCAAGTGTAGCAAGTTGAGTTAAACATACCTGAAGGAATGTGGGATAGTATCAAAACTCATTTCTCCGTATACACCCCAGCATAATGGTGTATCTGAAAGGAGGAATAAGACCTTACATGAAATGGTTAGGTCCATGATGAGTTTTAGTGATTTGCCCACTGTTAGCCATCACCTCAAGCAATCCATAAGCATCTTCCGAGGTCTTGTTATTTAAGGCTCCGCCTGCTGCCACATCTACCATAGTTTGAATATTTGGTAGCAACCCACTATAAAATGTTTGGACTTGTATCCAAAACGGTAGACCATGATGTGGACATTTCCTTAACAACTCTGTGTACCTGTCCCAAGCTTCATAAAGTGATTCATCATTGCCTTTCATGAAGGAGATAATGTCGTTTCTCATTTTTGCCGTCTTCTCTGGTGGGAAGTATTTTCCAAGAAACTTTTGACCTAATCCGTCCCATGTGGTGATTGTCCTAACTGGGTGTGACCTGAACCAACCTTTCGCTTTATCTCTCAGTGAAAATGGGAACAATCTTAGCCTAATTGCATCATCAGTCTAATTGAATCATCAGTCATTCCATTAACCTTGGATGTGTCACATATCTCTAGAAAGCTAGCGATATGCAAAATACGATCCTCATATGAATTTCCACCAAATTGGATTGATTGTTGGATAATTTGAATTATTGTCGGCGCTTAATCTCAAAGTTCACTGCAACAGGTGGACTTGTAATACCATAATTGCATTCTTGCACCGTTGGTATGGCATAATCCATCAATGTTCTATGTACTTCTGCCATGATCTCCACATGCACTACAAGAAACAGTTAATTAAGCTTAATTACAAAATAAAAATAAAAACTACAAAGAAAAGAACTCAAGCTTAAGACTATACAATATTTACGATTAACTACAAAAATGAAATAAAAGCTTCAATTTAGCACTACACTAGATACTATCAATATTAATAATCAACTATCCCCAGCAACAGCGCCAAAAACTTGATGCGTTGTTACTACAACATGCAATATAGCAATTGCACTAGTTGCTCAAAGTAATAAAGTGGTGAGTGAGTATCGTTCCCACGAGGATAGTGTTACTAAGTACCGATTTCTCTAGTTTGAGTCCTAATTGAAGAAACAATAAATTGGATTGATGGAAAATTAACAAACTAAATATAAATTAACAAAATATAAATGAATGATAATGAAATTAAGGCAAAACCTAACAACTTAACTAATTAAACAATGCTAAAAAAAAAAAAAAAAAAATTCTAGGGTGTTGATTTCACCTAGATACGCTAACCCAATTCATAGAATATGTTACCCAAGTTCTAATTCCTTGATTGAAAATCGAATTCCCTAAGTTGTAAAACATACCTTCTCAGGCTACATTTCCCCACTTATCCCTATTAAGCTTCCGCACCCAACAAAATGAAGATTAATAGTTCAAAGTCTTTTAAGCTTTATGAAATTCTATCTAGATTTCATAGATCGCTAAACCTATCTCTAGCGTTTGCTTGATCTACGGTATTTATCCCAAGAGGCACAATCACAAATCACTTCTCAGTCTCATTGTGAACAACACACATTTGAATGGTGATCAAGCATCCAAAAGTCATTAAGCAAAGAGATAAACACTCAATCATGAAATTAAAACTCAAAGTAAATCAATTCATATAAATTTGAATCATTGTATCAAGGTTACATCAAACCCTAGCTAAACAACTCAGTTCATCCTTAAAAACGAAATAAATTACAAAAACAAACTGAATCAAGATTTGTCATTGAAAAACAAGCAAAAGATGGAGAAATATTCTCTAATTTGAAGCCCAAATCTTCAATAATCTTCTCCTTCCATGAGCTGCCTCCCAAATGACAAACCAAGAACCCTTTTCTCTTCCTTTTCACTCTAATTTATACCTCTCTCACTTAAGGATGAAGCCCTAGCAAGCCAAAACGCGTCGTTTTATTTTTACATCTGATGCAGGTTTAGCTGCAGCGAAGCTTTTTCCTCGCCGCAGCGAGAACTTTCGGGCCAAATTTGAGCATGATAGATTCTGAATCTGGAAAAGTGTTAAACATATGAATTGTAACCCTTTAAATTATATTTCTGTTAGTTTAAGAATCATCACAATCCGAGGTTTGCAGATAAAGTTATGGCAGAAATACTAAAGCACGTCCAAAGACGTTTTTCTTCAGTTCCTAGTGTACTTTTCATGACTTCAAGCCAAGTTTTTACCCTTGTCCAGTCCGAATTAGGAAAAACCCAAAACATGAAAGTTGTAGCTCTTCTTCTTAGCTTTCCAAAGCTTCTAAATTCAGATCATTCTGAGCTTTCAAGCTCAAGTTACACATTTATGCTCAAAACTATCATTTATGTTCAAAATCATCGTTTAAGCATACAAAGACAAATTAATAGAATTAGGTAACAATTATGGCCCAAATTGTATGAAAAGTATCCTAAATCCTATCAAAATTCAATGCAAAATCATAGTGTAAAATATGATTATCACCCACATAATTCTGGGGTTATGCCTTAGAGACTGCGACTCATATACTGAACCGTGTGCTGTCAAGGTCTATAAATTAGACTCCATATGAACAATGGAGTGGGCAAAAGCCCAGCTTGTCTTATCTAAGGATTTGGGGTTTTGAAGCTTATGTCAGGAAATTGACTTCGAACAAGCTAGGCCAGAAATCCTACAAATGTATATTTGTGGGGTATCTTAAAGAGAGCAAAGGATACTATTTCTACCATCCAAAGGATACTATTTCTACCATCCAAAGGATACTATTTCTACCATCCAAAAGAATGCAAAAATTTTTGTTACTTGTATTAGTATCTTCTTAGAAAATGATTTTTTTCTAAAAGGTCGTAGTGGGAGAAAAGTAGAACTCGATGAAGTTTTAGAATCACAAAATACATTAGGTGAAGGACGGGAAGATGTGCCACAAGAAGTGGTTGAACATCGTGAGGAGGTTACTCCACAGTCTATGGATCTAAGTGAACCATCTCAAGTAGCATAGGAGCTATGTAGGTTTGGAAAAGTATGCCATGAGCTGAAGAGATATGGTTTTCTTATGACTTAACATGATAATGTACTGGCCTACCAAGATAATAAACCCAGAACCTACGAAGACACTATATCGGATCCATATTCTATTAGATGGCTTGAAGCCATGAAATCTAAAATGGAGTCCATGTACCAGAACCAAGTATGGTCTCTGGTGGATCCACCCGAAGGGGTAAAACCCATAAGGGGTCTTTAAGAAGAAGACTGGCATGGATGGCAAGGTGCATGCTTATAAGGCACAACTGGTTGCCAAAGGTTTCAAAAAAATTCATGGTATTTGATGAGAATCCAAGCCCATCATGCTCATCACAAATGCTAGGGATTTCTATGAAGACTCAAGGACAACATGAAGAACAACATTCGGCCCAAGCAACCTAAACACTCAAAGAAGCTCACAAAATTGTCCAAGAGGTCTTAAGGTTCCAAGGCACGGCTCAAGCCCTATTTTGTGACCAAAAACGTGAACAACAAGTGGGAACAAGTTACATTGGCCCAAGCCCAAGCCCAAGTTTTGGGTGTCATTTGATTCAAATTTTGGAGGAAAATCCCTAAAATTGTTATTAAGGACATAGGTCCTCAAATTAGGGAAAGGTTGTCCATGACATTAAATGGTTATGGCTTGCTTTTGGCGTGTGTGGTAGAGACTTCTTGTTTATTAATTTTCATGTAATATTTTATTGTTTCCATCATGTAATATTTGCTAGGGTGAATCCCTTAATTTTTGTAAAGCCTATTTAAAGGCCACTTGATCATTTTTGTAAGGAGATTGAATATTGAAGTGAATAGTGCTTTGCCTTGAGAATTGTTTTTCTCTTGTTTCCTTTACCCAAGTTCGGCCAAACTTGGTGGTGGAGTGTCTATCAAGCTGGTGGAGTTTCCTTTAGGCTTGATTGATTCCTTGGTCATCTCTTTTGTAAGTTGTTTTTCTTTAGCTTCAAGTTAACTCTTTTCCGGATTTTGTTTTGCATGGTGTGTATGAATCCGTTTGTGGTGCATTTGAGCATGAGTGCCTTGTGTTGATTGGAGTTTGATATAAAGAGTTGTTCTAAGTTGTTTTAATGGTTGTGTGTGTGTATGGAGGGTATTACCGAGTGGTCTTAAGGTGTTGACAGAAACCCTAGCCTAGGTGGAGTTAAAATTGGTTGTTTTAGGGTAGTATATGAATTTGTGAAGATTGGGATATTGATTGATAAAAAAAAAATTGGAGAAGTGTTGAGTGTCTGTAGTTCGGCCAAGCCAAACAATTGTCATCCATTGTGCATTTTTTTTCTCTTTCATTGAACACTATTCTAAACACCAACCCTAACCACCCACTTGACATCCCATCCAAACCTAACCAATCCCATTCAAATTCAACTAAAAACCAAAAAAAAAAAAAAAAAAAAAAATCCTAAACACTAACCATATATTTAAACACCATTTCCTAGCTTAATCCCACATCACTATTCACAGGTTACTATTCACATAATACCATTCCTAAAACCAAATTGTATAAATTTTATCCTCTCATCCTTCACACCTTAAATAACATTTTCCACTATTCCACAATGACACTGTTCATCCAAAGTTACTGTTCACAGTAGCTAAATTTCACCCCATTTCCATGGCAAACAAGAGCACTTCCTCCCCAACTTCACCCCAACCCCCATGGGAGTGTGCCAACCTGAAAATACAAGAAGAACTTGATGATGTTAAGAAGAATATGTCCAGTATGATGGAGTTGATGGTTAGCATGTCTAAGGACATTGCTAATCTATCCCAACCAAAACCCACCTTTGAGGAATCCTTACAACCGCCCAAACGGGAAGGTCGACCGCATTACCATCAAAGAACCATAATTCAGACCCCACTGTATATGGAAGATTTAAGAGATAATAGTGCATCCTCTAGTGGATCCAAGGCTCCTAGGAGGAGAAGAATTGATGACGATAGGGGTATCAAAATAGACTTGCTTGAATTTGAGGGTAGCCTAGACCCTAATGCTTTCCTAGATTGGCTAAGTGATATTGAGAGAGTGTTTGAGTTTAAGGGGTATACGGATGAAAAGAAATGTAAGATAGCTATTCTGAAGTTTAAAGGATATGCTTCCTTGTGGTGGGAAAACACTAAAAAAAAAAAAAGAGAAAGAGACGGGAAGACTAGAGTAAGGTCATGGGAAAAATTGAAAAGAATGTTGAAAAAGAGGTTCTTGCCCGAAAATTACAAGCAAGATCTCTACATGAGCTTGTATAATCTTAAGTAAGGGGATAGGAAGGTAGAAGAGTGTATAAGGGAGTTTGAGGGTCTTATGATGAGAAGTGATATTCCGGAGGAAAAGGAGCAAACCATCACTTGGTTTTTGGGAGGATTACAAAGAGAAATAGCTCACAAAGTGGAATTACAATCTTATCATTCCTTGGGGGATGTATGCAAGCTAGCCAACAAGGTTGAGAAGCAACTCCAAAGTCTGAAACTTTCAGCACCAAAACCATATTTCAAGAGCAGCAACTCCTACAAAGGATCCCTATCTTATTCCAAACCTTATGAACAACAGCAAAGACAAGGGCAAGGAAAGAGTGAATGAAACACCTAAGGAGAAACCAAAATTTGTGGCTCAAGGAGGCACTCGAGGGGATTTGAAGGACAAGAAATGTTTTAAGTGTCATGGCTATGGACACTTCCAAGCCAATTGTCCCAACAAGAGGGTAATGTCCCTCAAAGAGATACAAGAGATCGAAGAGGCTGTCCAAGAAAAAGAAAGTGAAGAGGAAGAATCTGAGAGTTGTGAGGAGATCATTGAAGAAGATGATGTTGGTGATGCATTGATTTTGAAAAGGGTTTTGCATGCACAAGTTGACTCCACCGAAGAACAAAGGGGAAATTTGTTCCAAACCCGTTGCACCATCAAAGGGAAGGTATGTTCGGTTATTGTTGATAGTGGAAGTTGTACCAATGTAGCTTCCACCACCCTTGTTGAAAAATTGAAGCTTCCTACCCAAAACCGTAGCCACCCTTACAAATTGCAATGGTTGAGCAATGGAAGCACACTTAATGTTACCAAACAAGTAGTAGTCCCCTTTTCCATCGGTAAGAGATATGTGGATGAAGTGTTGTGTGATGTAATACCAATGGATGCTTGTAATTTGTTGCTAGGTAGACCTTGGCAATATGATAGGGAAGTTGTCCATGATAGGAGGAAAAACACTTACACTTTTAGGTTCAACAAGAAAACCATCACCTTAAGCCCTTTACCACCCCATCAAACACTTTCCACACCTACACCAACCAAAACCGAAACCTCACAAAAAAACCTATTCCTCAATGGCAATCAAATAGAAAAGGCCATCACCAAACATAAACCCATCCTAGCCTTGCTTATTGCCGAGAGGAGAGAAGTTGATGTTAGCACACCCTATCCCCTAGTCCAACCTTTATTACATGAGTATGAAGATGTTTTCCCTAATGAGTTACCACCCGAGCTGCCACCTTTAAGGGGAATAGAACATCATATTGATTTGCTACCTGGGGCACCTTTACCAAACAAACCAGCCTATAGATGCAATCCGAGAGAGTCCAAGCAGTTGCAAAGGCAAGTGGATGAGCTAATTAGTCAAGGGTATGTGAGGGAGAACATGAGTCCTTGTTCGGTTCCAACCCTCTTGGTACCAAAAAAGGATGGGAGTTTTCGGATGTGTGTGGATAGTAGGGCTATCAACAATATTACCATCAAGTATAGGTATCCCATACCAAGGCTTGATGACATGATTGATGAGTTGCATGACTCTTGCATCTTCTCCAAGATAGACTTGCAGAGTGGTTACCATCAAATCCGAATGAGAGAAGGGGATGAATGGAAAACAGCCTTCAAAACCAAGGGAGGGCTTTTTGAGTGGATGGTCATGCCTTTCAGCCTCTCCAATGCACCAAGCACCTTCATAAGGTTGATGAATGAGGTATTTAAACCTTTTTTGGGCAGATTTGTTGTTGTTTAATTTGATGACATATTAGTGTATAGTTATAGTGAGGATGAACATAAAAACCATCTTAGGCAAGTGTTTGAAGTGTTGAGAAAACAAAAATTATATGCTAAGATGGAGAAATGTGAGTTTTTTATGGAGAGGGTAGTCTTCTTAGGCTATGTGGTTTCAGGAGAGGGAATTATGGTTGATCAATCCAAGGTTGAAGCAATTAGAAGTTGGCCCGAACCTAAGTCCATTAGTGAAGTAAGAAGCTTTCATGGTTTAGCCTCATTTTATAGGAGATTTGTACCCAACTTTAGTACCCTAATGTCACCAATCACCGAGTGCTTAAAAAAGGGGAATTTTGAGTGGACAAGAGAGGCAAAGGATGCATTTGAAGTGATTAAAAAGAAGCTTTGTGAAGCACCCATTCTAGCTTTACCCGATTTTTCTAAGTTGTTTGAAGTGGAGTGTGATGCTAGTGGAGTTGGGATAGGGGCGGTCCTTACTCAAGATAAAAGGCCATTAGCATATTTTAGTGAGAAACTCAATGATTTTAGGAAGAGATATAGCACTTATGATAAAGAGTTTTATGCCATTATTAGAGCCTTAGATCATTGGAGTCATTATTTGAGGCCTAAACAATTTGTATTGCATTCGGATCACCAAGCTCTCAAGTTTATCAATGGGCAACATAAGTTGAATTCAAGGCATGCCGAATGGGTTGAGTTCCTTCAATCCTTTTCATTTGTATCCAAGTACAAGCAAGGAAGTACTAATGTAGTTGCGGATGCATTATCAAGGAGGTACTCCATCCTTTCCATTTTGGATGCAAGAGTACTTGGGTTTAGCATGATAAGGGAGCATTGCAAAGAAGATGAAAAAATGGCCGAAATTATGGCTAAGTGTTCAAGGGGGAGCTTTGAGGATTATGTGCTTCAAGAAGGATTTTTGTTTAAGGGAAACTGGTTATGTGTACCTCAAGGGAGTTTTAGAGAATTACTTATAAGAGAGGTGCATGGAGGAAGGCTTGCGGGTAATTTTGGGGTTACCAAAACCTTGGAGATTCTTAAGGATCATTTCTTTTGGCCCAAGATGATTGGGGATATCCAATCTATAGTGGCAAGGTGCGGGTTTGTCATAGAGCTAAGAGTCATTTCAAGCCAGGGATGTACACTCCATTGCCCATTCCTAACCAACCATGGGAAGACTTGAGCATGGACTTCATTGTGGCATTGCCGAGAACCTAAAGAGGTAAAGATTCCATCATGGTTGTTGTTGATAGATTCTCTAAGATAGCACATTTCATTGCATGCAACAAAACCAATCATGTATTACATGTGGCTGAATTATTCTTTAAAGAAATTGTGAGATTGCATGGTGTACCAAGGAGCATAGTGTCGGATAGGGATACAAAATTTCTTAGCCATTTTTGGAGGTCTTTGTGGAGTAGATTAGGTACCAAACTTTTGTTTAGCACTTCCCATCACCCCTAAACTGATGGTCAAACCGAAGTCACCAATAGAACCCTAGGAACATCCTTAGAACCTTGGTGAGCAAGAGTTTAAGAGATTGGGACAACAAGTTAGCTCATGCTGAATTTGCCTATAATAGGTCCCCTAGTGCTACCACTAACTACTCTCCTTTTGAAGTTCTTTATGGCCTTAACCCTATCACTCCCATAGAACTTAGTATCCTAACCCTTGATATCCAATTGAGCCTTGATACTAAGGAGAAGGCCAAGTCCATGAAGAAGCTACATGAAACAATTAGGGCTCAAAGTAACAAAATCTAATGAAGACTATAGAAAGAAAGCCAACAAACATAGGAAACCCACCATTTTCCAACCGGGTGATCTTGTATGGGTTCATTTGAGAAAGGAGAGATTTCCTTCCAAGAGGAAAAACAAGTTGGCACCTAGGGCCAATGGTCCCTTTGAAGTCCTTAAGAGAGTTGGGGATAATGCATATAAAATTGATTTACCCTCTGAATTTGGCAATGTTTTGGCTACTTTTAACATTGAGGACTTGTCTCCATACTTAAAAGATGGCATACTTTCGGATTTGAGGACAAATCCTTCTCAACCCGGGGAGGATGATGAGAATCCAAGCCCATCATGCTCATCACAAATGCTAGGGATTTCTATGAAGACTCAAGGACAACATGAAGAAGAACATTCGGCCCAAGCAACCTAAACACTCAAGGAAGCTCACAAAATTGTCCAAGAGGTCTTAAGGTTCCAAGGCACGGCTCAAGCCCTATTTTGTGACCAAAAACGTGAACAATAAGTAGGAACAAGTTACATTGGCCCAAGCCCAAGCCCAAGTTTTGGGTGTCATTTGATTCAAATTTTGGAGGAAAATCCCTAAAATTGTTATTAAGGACATAGGTCCTCAAATTAGGGAAAGGTTGTCCATGACATTAAATGGCTATGGCTTGCTTTTGGCGTGTGTGGTGGAGACTTTTTGTTTATTAATTTTCATGTAATATTTTATTGTTTTCATCACGTAATATTTGCTAGGGTGAATCCCTTAATTTTTGTAAAGCCTATTTAAAGGCCACTTGATCATTTTTGTAGGGAGATTGAATATTGAAGTGAATAGTGCTTTGCCTTGAGAATTGTTTTTCTCTTGTTTCCTTTACCCAAGTTCGGCCAAACTTGGTGGTGGAGTGTCTATCAAGCTGGTGGAGTTTCCTTTAGGCTTGATTGATTCCTTGGTCATCTCTTTTGTAAGTTATTTTTCTTTAGCTTCAAGTTAACTCTTTTCCGGATTTTGTTTTGCATGGTGTGTATGAATCCGTTTGTGGTGCATTTGAGCATGAGTGCCTTGTGTTGATTGGAGTTTGATATAAAGAGTTGTTCTAAGGTGTTTTAATGGTTGTGTGTGTGTATGGAGGGTGTTAGCCGAGTGGTCTTAAGGAGTTGGCAGAAACCCTAGCCTAGGTGGAGTTAAAATTGGTTGTTTTAGGGTAGTATATGAATTGTGGTTGTAAGAATTCATATCAGTATTGATTATGAAGAAACCTTTTCGCCAGTTGCCATGATTAAATCCATCTGGATTTTACTTGCGATTGCTGCATATCATGACTATGAAATTTGGAAAATGGATAACAGAAACAGTGAAGAGGATGTGTATATGACACAACTTGATGGTTTCGTTCTTTATGGACAAGCTAATAAGATATGCAAGTTGCAGATGTCTATTTATGGACTCAAGCAAGATTCAAGGAGTTTGAACATTCATTTTGATGAAGCCATAAAAGAATTTGGTTTTATCAAGAACGACGATGAGCCTTGTGTTTACAAGAAGGTAAGTGGGAGCACAATGACATTCTTGGTGTTGTATGTCAATGACATACTTCTGATCAGGAATGATATATCGAACTTGTAGTTGGTAAAGACTTGGTTATCCAATTGCTTCTCCATGAAGGACTTAGGAGAAGCAACCTACATTCTCGGAATAAAGATCTACCGAGATAGATTGTGTAGGTTGGTTGGTCTAAATCAGAGTACATACATAGACAAAGTACTGAAGAGATTCAATATGGAAGAATCCAAGAAAGGATTTCTTCCGATGTCACATAGTGTTTATCTCTCTAAGGATTTGTGTCCTAAAACACATGATGAGAGAGATAGAATGAAGAGGATCCCATATGCGTCAGCAATTGAATCCATCATGTATGCCATGTTATATGCTCGGATTGACGTCTCATGTGCATTAAGCACTTGTAGTAGATATCAATTGGATCCAAGTGAGTAATGCCATGTTGTATGCTCGAACTGATGTCTCATGTACATTAAGTACTTGTAGTAGATATCAATCGGATCCAAGTAAGCGATGCCATGTTGCATGCTCGAATTGATGTCTCATGTGTATTAAGCACTTGTAGTAGATTTCAATCGGATCCAAGTGAGCGATGTCATGTTGTGTACTCAGATTGATGTCTCATGTGCATTAAGTACTTGTAGAAGATATCAATTGGATCCAAGTGAGCGACACTGGATAAGTGTCAAGGACATTCTTAAGTACCTAAAAAGGACTAAGGATATGTTCTTAGTTTATGGAGGGGAAGATGAGCTAACTGTAAGACGATACAGTGGTGCTAGTTTTCAAATAGATAAAGATGATTTTTGCTTGCAATTCGGGTTTGTCTTTTGTCTCAATAGAGCTGGAGTGAGTTGGAAGAGCTCGAAGCAAAGTATTGTAGTGGATTATATGATTGATGCTAAGAATATCGCATTATTTAATGCAGTTGTGTAGGAGTTTGAATCAAGAAGTTCATTACTGAACTTGATGTGGTTCTAAGCATTGCTGATGTAGTAAAGCTCTACTGTGATAATAATGGAGCCATTGTTGTAGCTAAGGAACCACATTCTCACCAGTAATCCAAACGCTTACTTAGTTGATTCAATATGATCTAAGAAATCGATCAGAAAAGGGGATGTGCAGATTTGTAGAATACCTACTAACCCACTGTTAAAGTTTCTGTTGCAGCAGAAGCTTGATGGGAACTGAGGGTCATTCGGTGTTAAGTATATGAATGATTGGCTATAGTGCAAGTGGGAGATTGTTAGAGTGGGCGGCTTAGAGCCAATCAATTATTGTTGAATTGACTCTTTGTAATGATGTTTATTAATCAATAAAAGGCAATTTTCTTCTATATCATGTAAATCATAATTGTGTGTATTGATATATGTTCTTAGGATGATAGAACCACGACGAGGATATCAAGTGTTTCAAATATTGATAGTGAGAACCCTATGATCACATACAGTGGCTATTTTAGAAATGACGGTAGCCCAATATTATTTTGACCGAGGACACAGATAATACGGTAAGGCTATCATAGTGTTGAACGATCCTATTGAAAGGCAGTTACTGATCTCACTTGTCAAGGTTATTTGCCGACAACTAGTGCAACACATGGGTGCTTGTTATAGGCAAGTTCACTAGACAGACCTACCAGAGGATTCCATATGGATGGTAATCCCAATGTCTATGCAATAAATCTTCCAATGAATAGTGATACATGAGATCCTTAGACTTGAGATCACCAGAGCGCCTTGTGCACCGATTGGTGTAGTTTGACATTAGCCCAATGTAGTTCTATTTAGAGCTATAATACGGTAGTGATTGGCTACATTGAGGAGTGTATCAAGACTATGGTGGATTGAAAAAGGATTCATTACTCCCAGGTACGAGAGAAGGTATCTCACGGCGCAATTCAGTGAATGACAATGACACTAAAGTTGTGGCTACAGTGGGACTGAGTTGTTGCTCAATCCAATTTATTATTCCGGTCATTGGTCAAGTAACCGAATACAAAGATATTGAGGATAACTAAGGTTGACACTATTTCTATACCTCAGCCTCGATGAGATAACAAATAATGAAAGGAGTTGATTGCACGGTAACCATATTGTTGATAGGTAGCTATTTCGCTAAATCCGAATTTATCGAGTGGCCATGATGCCTTGCTAGGGGCCAATCTTGGTCTGTGTATGGTGAGGTGATTGACTGGTGTCAATTGTGACACTAATCACTGCCGATATAATAAGGAGCATACGAGTCACACAGTTAGAAGATAGTTTAAGGATGGTGAATTTTGGAATGGTATATTCGTCTTTTAGATGAATGGGCATATAGGTAATTTTACTGCGTAATTAAATTTACTGAGGTTATAGCCAATGTCAAGTTTTATTATTGGAGTAATTTAGAAAAAATTATAAATTTAATTATTAGAGTTAATAATAACATTTAAACTAAATAATTACATTGGGTTAATGTGCAATTCTACCTAAAGTTTGGGTTGTTGATAAACTTAAGGGGTGGAAGGGATATTTGCGTCATTATATAAATGAAGCAAAATTAGGTTTATTCAACCAAATTCATTTTGTGGCTGTGGAGAGCTTTTGAAGAAAACTTTCTCTTGTTTTCCCTACACTCATTCTTAGAAATACTTGAATCCTTAAAGCCAAGAATTAATTCTAGCAAAACTGATTCTCGGTCATTGGTGTACGGTCTTTATGTGGATGACGTGAGTTTGATTCCATTCTCGAATCTGTAGAGAGATCGCATTCAAAGACATTGACGGAACCTTCAAGCGCATATAGAGAGGATCTGTTTGGAATTCGATGATCATTAGATATTAAATGGGAAATGGTTGACATATTGATTTGCAACATAAGACGTAAGGCATTCAGCAAAATGAAAAACTTGCAATATTAAACATAAAACTTATACTAAAAAAAGATATATTCATATATACTTGTTACTAAGAACATATTTACCTAGTAAACTAAAACATTGCCCCCGCACTTAATTGTCAAATTTTTATTTTTTTATTTCATTTTATATTGAATCTTAAAAGTTACTATTCAAGATCAGCATCTTTCTCCTTACACATGCTAGCTCCCCAAACCTTTATAAATCACTCTCATGTTGCTCTTAAGAGTTTTTTTGCTTCACGGATTTTGTGAGGGAATGGTAATGGGAACCCTCTATCCTTTCCGATTGCATTGTTTCCTCCAAATATTTGATATGTGCAACCTCACTATGCCATTTCCTTAAAAGGTACAAAAAGAAATTACAGAACTTTCACAAGATTAGGAATCCTTATTCCGTTCATGTATTTAACAAAACTTGTAGCTTAAACCTCTAAAAAACATGTTTCATTTATTTATTTATTTATTTATTTTTATGTTGTTAAACAATAATTATCAAATTATAAATAATTTAATAACTAAATTCTACCATAATGTGTAATTTGACGTTTAGGGATATTTTATTGTCCTTCTTCAAGAGGTCAAGGCATATCCTATTTCACAAACACAAGTACTAGTATATGGAAGCTTGATATTATAGAATTAAAACTCGTTGCAATTCAAATATAGATCTATGTTTGTCAAGTAAGGCATTCCTTTATTTGTTCTTTTCTAGTGTATACATGGAGATTTACTCTTCTGAGGCCACTCCCCATTGAATAGAGTTTAGTCTTATTTCTATCGTAAAGATGAAGTCTTATTTGCCTATTTTCTTTTGGATGCTCATTCTTGCGTAATTTTAATTTTGTAATAATGATTTAAAAATTTATTATGAATCTCATTTTCTTTTTTTTGAATCTGTAAAACAATTTCGTTTTTTTTTTTCTTTTCTCGAGTTAGAATAAGTTCCGAATGAGTAGACGAGTGGTACAATGACATGTCATGTGATTGGTATTTGGTACAATGTCACAATTAAGAGCATTTAATAAATTTGGTTTCTGGAGGCTCTTTTGGGCCTTATCCGGTTATCCCTCCTAGAATTCAATACGCTAGTTGCGGATACTCTTTTTCGAATATATAAGATTGAATATACATAAATCCAACAAAACTTCGTTTCTTAGGTAACGGTCATTGTTCATTATTGCTTTTCCATTTTTTATTTTTTGTTTTTTGTGTTATCCTCTCTTTCCCAGGTTCGAACCATGAAAAATGCTACGACTTCTCCTATAATCATTTGTCTCTATCGTTTGCTAACAGTGACAGAGAGACTTTAGGATACACAATGATGACACCATGAAGAATATAAATGCGTAAAAACAATATAGGGTTACTAATCTGCCATGCTTTTAATTACAATTATCTAGGTTAAAAGGTTAGTTAATTGATAACGTGCGCAGCATTGATTGGACAGGGACACACACGTGATATGGATTATGAATATGAAATAATGCAGCTTTTAAAGTGGTTCGGATGCTAAGGTAGCAAGTCCTACATCCACTGATTTGTATTGATATGGTGGGTCAGGTCGCTAAAGCGGACTGACTTACAAATGATTGAAAAGTAAATGCAAAGCTTTTTTAGAGAGAGAGAGTTCAAATGTAAAATGATCGAATCCCCCTAATGAAGGGGTCTTCCTCTTCTTATACCAAGTTGAATGCGTGTAATCATCATTAAATCCTTGGGTTGGTGTGAATGTCAGGACATAATCTGACTTTACGTCCCACTGCCCATTTCCCAAGTTGATTTTACGTGATTTGGAGCAGGGGAGCAGACACGTGGGAGCTCCAGGGCGCTTGGCAGGCCTGACGTGCCCTTACCGTTCTGACAGGAGCAGGCCACGTTTCGTCACATGACTCCACGTCAGCCCTTGATTTCCCAAGCATAACAGAAGTCCCCTATTTTATAAAGTTTGAGGATCGAACCTAGGAAACTAAGTCATGCCGCAATTTGAGGATCTGGTAGTTTCGACTTGAATGGAAGAAGCTCGGGACAGGACCTTTTGCGAACACGACCTCGCACAATTCTTGCCCAAACGACCTGACAATCATCATTTTAGCGACCTGGATTCATCGGATGCTCTTTTCCGTGCCTTGGAGAGATTCAATGAACTTGCATCCACGCTGTCAGATGCTCTGCACGTGTTGCAGTGTTTGTTGGGTGCATTAAATGCGTTGTGTGCTGACCCGACGTTGTTTTGACAGCCTTAACTGGACGACGCATTTGAAACGATGACCCTCATCACAGCATTTAATGCGACGTGGGGCGCATTAAATGGGGGAGAGAGAGAAGGCTATCGTTTCGGTTCCGAGAGGTAGTAACTGTCGATTCGCAGTCCATATAAAAGCTCACATTTTTCAGATGAGGCCACCAAAATCCCTTTTGCTTTGAGTGACAAGCCTTTGCAAACCGAAAGTTCTTCTTTTCCGATTGGCACTTCTTAGACATCTGAAACAAGATTCGGCCTTGGTCATGCATCCCAGAAGGTAAGATCCTTTTTCTTCTTCCTCTTTTTTTTTTTTTTTTTTTTTTTGTTTGGTTGGTGGGCAATGTCGTTGGGTCTCCTGGTGTTTCACCAGAGGCGCGTCGCTGTTGCTGGACTCGAGCCGTGGGTGGCAGCTCGAGTTACTGTTAGGGTTTAAGGAATTTGTCCCATGCTGCCGCACGGGACAAAATGCGAAGGCTAAAATGACCGTGTCTGTCGGTGTTGCAGACTCTGGAATGGAACCGTCAACATCCGGACCCGAGGAAGGAACCAGATCATCCTCGCGGGAAGCTCCCACAGACGTATCCCTTGACGTCTTCTCGGTTCTCACCCGAGAAGAGTTTGATGGGATTAAAAAATAGTACAACGTCCACGCAGAGGTGTTTCTCGACCACAGCCGGTCATCTCGGCATCCTGCTAATGGCCTTGCTGCGATCTCCGAAGAGATCTTCAAGGGTGGAGGGATGATTCCCTTCCATCCTTTCATCAGGTCGATCCTAGATCACTTCGGGATCGTACCAATGCAGCTGACGCCAAACGCGTATGTCATCGCCGTCGCGATGTACATCGCGTGCTAAGAGAGCGGCTTGGGCGAGCCAACGGCGGTGGAGCTCGGTATTGCCTACTATCTTAAAAAGAGTAGGGACAAGGATTCATAGTACTTGTCCCGGTGACCTACCATCGCCAAGGGGATACATAGCTATCCCAGCAACGCGGGGGCCTACGAGACGAAATTCTTCTTTTTCTGCTATGATGGCTACTGCTACTTTCAGAAACCAAGTAGGTTCTTCCTCGCTAGGTATATTATCTGTTCGCATGCTTTATAATAACGACCTGTATTCTTCTTTTGCAGTTAATAGAACAACCAGCCAAGACTTGCTCGACGACCTGGACAGGCTCGTATCTTTTGGAGTCCTTCCCGAGGAAAGCCGGGACGCGAGAAAGCTCGTGACAACCGCGAACTTGCGGAAGTACGGTTTTATTAGTAGCAAAGCGTCTTTAGAGCCCCTAAAAGGTAAGTTACATTGATTTCCTTTCTGGTTGCGGAATAGTTTTGTTAACTAACACACTTGCATGCAGCAACTATGCCTCCGAAGGAGTCCGAGCAACCTTGCCGAGCATCATTCATCTTCCCTCGATCGAGAAGAGAGAGAGCGGCCGAAGCTGCTCGTCCCATTCTGGCACAACCGGTGCAAACAGCCGCGCCTTCCCAGCCCTATCCTGTTCAAGAAGCGACCAGGACAGAATAGGTCGCTCAGGCACCACCTGCTCGCCCAAGGCGGAAGGCTCCAGCGCAGAGGTCAAAGAAGAGGAAGCAGATTCAGACCGACGAGTCGGAGACTGAATCTGAGGAAGAACCTTTGAGGTCACGACAGGACTCAAGGAGGTCGGGCAAGGAACCCGTGAGCGAGGCGATCACTGCCGACAAGGCGAAGGACTCACCGATGTTGGACTCATTGGGGAGTCTGCTCGAATACTTGCGGCCGATAGTCTATTCTCTGCTCGAGTGTGGGCTATCGGAGTCGTATGATGAGTTCGCTGATACGGGCGACGACCTGATGACCACGTCATTCCAGCATCTAAGCAAGGTAAACGAGCTGCTCTTAAAGTTGTCCGCCGTCTTTATTTTTCTTTATTCTTTATTCTAACTTCACTTCTTGCTCGCAAGCTTTGCTTGCGATAAGGATGTCTATGGAGAAGACTCGGCTAGGGGCCGCAAAGGGGGCAAGCGACCTAAAGGAGGAGGTTACGAAGCTGAAGCAGAGCCTGGAGTCCATCGAAGCAGAAAGAACACAAGCATTCGAAGCGGCGAACAGGTATCTGAACCAAAAGGATGCTGCTTTGCGAACAGTGGACTTCCAAAAGGTGGAGCTTGAACGACGTGCAGAGGAAGTGAAAGAGCTTCAGAGGACAACTACTAGGCTCTCCAAGGAGGTCGGAGAGAAGGACCAGCAGCTCCAGACGACCTCCTCATGGGCTCGACGAGCTGAACAAGAAAGGGAGGCTTCCGAGAAGGAAAGACTAGCTCTCGAGGCCGAGCTCCAAGAAAGTTGGGAAAGAATCGCTTCACTGTCTGAAGAAATGCGAATCCAGGCAAAGGAGACCGAGGACAAGGCCGCCGACTGGGCAATCGGGTCCATCTATTCCCTGCGACCAAAGAACCCGAATCTGGATATTTTCGACCTCCCAAAGGGGTGGCAAGAGACTTTGCGGGTTCTGGCGGAGGAAGATGATCAAGCAGCAGCGGCCATCCGACGATCCGACCAGGCAAGGAGTTCTGGTCCTGCTTCGAAGGATCCCCCCGACCAGCCGTAGTGTAACGAGTCTTCACTCCATGGAGATAAGGTCTTAATAATTTTTTTGTACATAAATGGAAATACATTTTGCTTTTAATTACTGCTCGCTCTTTTATACATAAGTGCACTTTACAATTCAGTTTTATATAAGCAATATTACATGTGAATCGTTACAAGTGAACAGAATAAATGCGAACTGCTTAAGCGAACAAAATAAACACGAACTGTTTAAGCGAACAGAATAATACTTTGCAACAAAGGGGGAACTAACAAAATCAAAAACTAATCTATAATGAGAGATGAGTTCGGGATTACTAATAATATGGTCGGAGGTGTTCGGCATTCCAAGCTCGGGGTACTTTGGAACCGTTCAATCTTTTGAGATGGTAAGTCCTCGGTCTGATCACCTTGTCGACCCGGTAAGGTCCTTCCCAGTTAGGTCCTAGTACCCCTGCACTTGGCTCTCTGGTCCCAAGGAGAACTTCCTTTAGCACAAGGTCCCCGACCTGGAAGTCTCTTCGTTTGACCCTTGAATCGAAAAACCTCTTTGCCCGCTGCTGGTAGGCTGCTATCCTTAGCGAAGCCTTGCTGCGGTGCTCCTCAACGAGATCCAAACTTGCCCTTATTAGTGCTTCGTTTTCAACCTCGTCGTACAAGTTTCTCCGAAGAGAACCAATTCCTATGGCTAGCGAGAAAGGGGTTTCTGAGGTGGAAGTTCTTGGAGTTGTCCTGTACGCCCATAAGACTTCGGGGAGATCGTCAGCCCAATTTCCTTTGGCAGCCCCAAGTTTGGCCTTTAGGGTGTGCTTGATGGTCTTGTTGACTGCTTCAACTTGGCCGTTTGCTTGCGGTCTGGCGACTGAGGCGAATTTTTTTATGGATGCCCAGCTCGTCGCAGAACTGCTTGAACTCCTCGTTATCGAATTGCTTTCCATTATCCGAGATAAGGGTGTGAGGAATTCCGTAGCGGCACACTATGTTCTTGAAAACGAAGTCTTTCAGCTTTCTGATCGTGATCGCGGCTAGCGGTTCAGCTTCCACCCATTTTGTGAAATAATATACCGCGACCACGGCATATTTGACCCCTCCCTTTCCAACTGGCATGGGACTGATAAGGTCGATCCCCCACATGGAAAATGGCCAGGGGCTAGACATCGTTATCAGTTCGTGCGAGGGGGCTCGCGGAATGTTCGCGAACCGCTGGCACTTGTCAAATTTCTTAACAAAATTGTGCGCATCTTCTTGGATCCGGGGCCAATAATATCCCTGACGAACAACCTTGTTCGCGAGAGATCGAGCAGCCGTGTGGTTACTGCAGATCCCTTCATGGATTTCCCTCATGATGTAGTCTGCTTCTTCACTGGTTACACATCGGAGGAAAGGGACACTGAATCCTCTCTTGTACAACTGGTCCTCGATGAGTGTGTAACGAGCAGATCTTGCTCGCACGACCCTTGCCTCGACCTTGTCGTCTGGCAAGGTCCCATCCTTCAGGTATTGGAAAATGGGAGTCATCCAGGAATTCGGTTGAGTCACATTTACTACCTGTTCGGCTGATCTGATAGTTGGAGCATCCATGAAACGAACAAGAATGTTGCCTGGAGCCTCTGAATCCAACGACGAGGCTATCTTTGCTAAGGCATCCGCTATAGAATTGCTATCTCTGGGGATCTGAGTGATTTCAAAGTGCTTAAACGACCCCAGAGCAGTCTTAGCCTCTTTCAGGTAGCGGACCATGTTCTCTTCCTTGGCTTGGTATTCCCCTAGAATTTGGTTGACGAACAGCATAGAGTCGCTGTAAATGCTGATCGTGGTTGCACCCATTTCTCTGGCAAGTCACAACCCGGCGAGTAGGGCTTCATACTCTGCCTCATTGTTGGTTGCCTTAAACCCGAACCACAGAATACCATGAATTCGAGCCCCCTCGGGGCTTATAAGGAGAAGGCCTGCACCGGCTCTTTTCCTGTTTGATGACCCGTCGACATAGAGGTTCTAGGTCGACAGGTTCTGAATACTTTCTTGCACGACTTCTCTAGGCTGTTGCTCGCTTGGGAGATAGGAAAATTCTAAGATGAAGTCTGCAACAGCTTGCCCTTTAATGGTCGATCTGGGCTTGTACTTCAGGTTGAACTGGCTCAATTCCATGGCCCATTTGAGCAGTTTACCCGAGGCTTCTGGTTTCTGGAGGACCTGCCTGAGAGGGTAATTAGTCATTACGTTGATTGTATGGGCATGGAAGTAAGGTCGCAGCTTTCTGGACGCGATCAGCAGAGCAAAGGCTAGTCGCTCCATTTCCAGATACCGCACTTTGGCATCCGATAGACGCTTGCTTGCATAATATATTGGCCACTGTGCCTTTTCCTCTTCCCGTACTAAAGCTACACTTTCCGCGAACTGGGAGACGGACAGGTAGATGAGCAGGATTTCCTGTGGGAGAGGCTTAGAGAGGAGAGGTGGCTTTCCAAGGTGTTCTTTTATACTCTGGAACGCCTGTTCGCATTCGGGAGTCCATTCGAATTTCTTATTGGCCTTCAGAACATTGAAAAATGGTAAGCAACGGTCTGTTAATCTCGATATGAAGCGACTAAGTGCCGCTATCCGCCTATTTAGACTCCTGACCTGCTTTTTGCTGGTCGGGCTCTCCATATCAAGCAGAGCTTGGATCTTCTCGAGGTTCATTTCTATGCCCCGCTGATTAACCATATACCCCAGGAACTTTCCTGATGACACCCCGAACGAACACTTGAGAAGGTTTAGCTTCATTCTATACAGTCGGAGGATGTCAAACATCTCAACGAGATGTGCAATGTGTTCTGAGGCGACCTGGGATTTGACCAGCATGTCGTCCACATAGACCTCCATTGTCTTCCCGATCTGGTCGGAGAACATTCAGTTGACCAGCCTCTGATAGGTCGCGTCCGCATTCTTTAGGCCGAAAGGCATGACTTTGTAATAGTATAGCCCCCGATCCGTAATGAAGGATGTATGCTCCTCGTCTGGCCCGTACATCGGGATTTGATTGTATCCCGAGTATGCATCCATGAAGCTTAGCAGCTCGTGCCCTGAGGTGGCATCAATGAGCTGGTCGATTCACGGCAGAGGGAAGCTGTCTTTCGGGCAAGCTTTGTTGAGGTCGCTGAAGTCTACGCAGGTCCGCCACTTGCCGTTTGGCTTCTTTACTAGGACCGGGTTGGCAACCCAGGTCAGGTAGAGAGCCTCTCGGATGGACCCGTTTCAGAGGAGGTTCTCCACTTCTGATTTTAGTGCGTTGTACCGCTTCGGATCCATCGCTCTTCTTTTCTGGCGAACCGGTTTGGCTTCACTGCTGATGTGTAATAAATAGCAAATAATGTCTGGGCTGATCCCGACCATATCTGCATGCGACCAAGCAAATACGTCAATGTTTTCCTTTAAGAAGCTTATCAGTTCGGAAGCGAGCTGAGGGTTGAGACAGCTTCCAACCCTTAACACTTGGCTCGGCTCTTTTGGATCAACCAAAATTTCGGACAGATCCTCAACCGGGCCGCTAGGAGGGATTTCCTGGATTCGCGGGTCTATGCTATCCTCCACTAGACTAGGCTGTGGCTCGATCCGGCTGATCGCCATAGCCTGGCGGGGCACACATCGCGAAATGCCCTTTCCCTTGCCTGCCATCTGTACCGCTTTTACATAGCATTCGCGAGATGCGCTTTGCGATCCGCTTACTTCCCCTATCCCCGTTGGAGTGGGGAACTTCATCTTGAGGTGATAAATGGAAGTGACTGCCTTGAAGCTTCTCAACAGAGGTCGCCCCAAGATTCCATTAAAGGCCGATAGGCAGTCCACGACCAAAAATTCCGTAACCCTAGTCACCTCATCGTAGTCGCCGAGCGTGACTGGTAGCTGGATCGTTCCTTTGGGGATCAGTTGATCCCCTATAAAACCGTAAAGAGGCATCGAGGCTGGCTTCAGGTCAGCCTCGTCCAGATTCATTCTATTGAAAGCGGTCTTGAACAGGATATTCACAGCGCTTCCGTTGTCCACAAGCATCCTGCAGACATTATGACACCCTATCAGGGGCGTGATCACTAGGGCGTCCTCATGAGGATGGTGCAAGCAAGCTGCTTCCCTTTCGTAGAAGGTGGTCGGATCCTCCTTTTGAGCCTTTTGTGGTCGCTGTGAAGTATTCATTACTGTTTTCTGTTTTACACAAAACCCCCAGCTTTGTTCACATAACATCAAATTCGGCTAGACACTCTTCGTGGGATCGACCCTTGCTTACCCTATTTACAGTTCAGTAGTTAGGTTCGGAAGTTTTAATTCTGGGTGCCTACGACAGCACGCCAACCATATACCCTAGGAACTTTCCCGATGACACCCCAAACGAACACCTGAGAGGGTTTAGCTTCATCCTGTATAGTCGGGGGATGTCAAACATCTCAGCGAGATGTGCAATGTGTTCTGAGGCGACCTAGGATTTGACTAGCATGTCGTCCACATAGACCTCCATTATCTTCCCGATCTGGTTGGAGAACATCCAATTAACCAACCTCTGATAGGTCGCGCCCACATTCTTGAGGTCGAAAGGCATGACTTTGTAATAGTATAGCCCCCGGTCTGTAATGAAGGATGTATTCTCCTCGTCTGGCCCATACATCGGGATTTGATTGTATCCCGAGTACGCATCCATGAAGCTTAACAGCTCGTGCCCTGAGGTGGCATCAACGAGCTGGTCGATTCTCGTTAGAGGGAAGCTGTCTTTCAGGCAAGCTTTGTTGAGGTCGCTAAAGTCTACGCAGGTCTACCACTTGCCGTTTGGCTTCTTTACCAGGAATGGGTTGGCAACCCAAGTCGGGTATAACGCCTCTCAGATGGACCCGTTTCGGAGGATGTTCTCCACTTCTAATTTTAGAGCGGCGTACCGCTCCGGATCCATCGCTCTTCTTTTCTAGCGAACTGGTTTGGCTTCACTACTGACGTTTAATGAATGGCAAATAATGTCTGGGCTAATCCCGACCATATATGCATGCAACCAGGCAAACACGTCAATGTTTTCCTTTAAGAAGCTTATCAGTTCGGAAGCGAGCTGAGGGTTGAGACAGCTTCCAACCCTTAACACTCGGCTCGGTTCTTTTGGATCAACCGAAGTTTCGGACAGATCCTCAACTAGACCACTAGGAGGGATTTCCTGGATTCGCAGATCTATGTTATCCTCCGCTGGACCAGGCTATGGTTCGATCCGGCTGATCGCCATAGCCTGGCGAGGCATACATCGCGTAATGCCCTTTCCCTTGCCTGCCATCTGCACCGCTTTTACGTAGCATTCGCGAGATGCGCTCTGCGATCCGCTCACTTCCCCTATCCCCGTTGGAGTGGGGAACTTCATCTTGAGGTGATAAATGGAAGTGATTGCCTTGAAGCTTCTCAACAGAGGTCGCCCCAAGATTCCATTAAAGGCCGATAGGCAGTCCACGACCAAAAATTCGGTAACCTGAGTCACCTCGTCGTAGTCGTCGAGCGTGACTAGTAGCTGGATCGTTCCTTTGGGGATCAGGTGATCCCCTGTAAAACCGTAAAGAGGCATTGAGGCTGGCTTCAGGTCGGCCTCATCTAGGTTCATTCTATCGAAAGTGGTTTTGAATAGGATGTTCACAGCGCTTCCGTTGTCCACAAGCATTCTGCAGACATTATGGCACCCTATCAGGGGCGTGATTACCAGGGCGTCCTCTTGGGGATGGTGCAAGCGAGCTACTTCCTTCTCGCAGAAGGTGATCGGCTCTTCCTTTCGAGCCTTCTGTGGTCGCTGCGAAGTGTTCATTACCCTGATCGGGTCGTGATATGCTTCGTGAGCGTACCTTTCCTGCGCTTCTCGCGTGTTTCCCGCGAGGTGCAGACCTCCGAAGATTATGTTAACACTGTTGTACCCGCTGCGATCACGACGCTTTTTCTATTGCTCCCCTTGGCTCTCTTTTGGCGAGTCATCAATATACTCCTTGAAGTGCCCCTTTTTAATGAGCTCTTCGATTGCCTGCTTTAGGGCTCGGCATTCGTCAGTATGATACCCGTTATCCCAATGGTAATGGCAGTATTTTTTGCTGTTTCTGGCCGTAGCAGGTGTTTTCATTGGTTCTAACTCACCAAGCAGGCTGGCCTCCTCGAATTTGTCAAGGATTGCAGATATAGACACGTTCAGCGAAGTGTATTGGGCTCTGTCGCGGTCGCGACGAGGAACAGGAGCATAGGACTTTTTGTGCTCGTAGCGAGGTTTCTTCCCTTTTCGCTGATCATCAATGTCTCCTTTGCGATCAGCTCCCCTATTTTCTCCCCGACCAGACATACTGCTGGAAGTGCCGTGATCGCGACGGCGGAGTGCTGCCAATGAATTCTCTATTCGGAGATATTTTTCTACAAGGTTGTAAAATCTGGTGAGGGAAACATCGTCCTCAGCCTGCAGTTCTTTCCACAGGTCAGTTTGCGGCGAACTCCAGCTATTATAAGTGTTCGGATGGACTCTTCTGGGGCGTGAGCCACCTTGTTGAGTTCTCTGTGGAAACGGTCGATGTAAGATTGCAGGGATTCGTCTCTTTCTTGCCTTATGTTGCTGAGGTAGCTCAAAGGCATCGAAAACTTCCGATTAGCTTGGAAATGCCATAGGAACATCGTGCTCATCTGAGGCCACGAACTGATCGATCCCGCTGGGAGCGACCTTAACCACCGCTTGTCGTGAGAAGTCAGCATCACGGCCAAACAATGGCATTTTGCAAAATCCAAAACCTGGTGGAGCTCCATCAGGTCGTTGAACTCATATAAATGATCCTGCGGATCATGGTTCCCATCAAACGGCCGCATATCGGGCATTCTGAACCCCGGTGGGAGTGGAGCAGCTAGCACTTCGGGAGAGAAAGAGGATGCAGAGGCGACCTATGCTTGTTCATTTTGTTGCTCCCTTAACCTGTCCAGAGCTCATTGTAGCTCCTCAATTTGTGGTAACGGAGCCAATTGGGGGTTGCTTTCACCCATGCGAGTCCGGCCTTCGCGATTACGGTTCAGGAAAGTCCGGAGGTCGGATTCCTCTTCGCCTCAGCCGGCATTTCCGGCCACACTCGACACACGCTGGCTAGAGGCGTGTGAAGGCGATGGATTGCGCGGGGTGTTTTCATGACCCTCGCGGTGGTATGAACCGCCCCGCGAGGTATGAGGGCCACCCGCATGATAACGATCGGGATCGTTCTGCTGGCGGTGATAGGAATCATCGCGCCCGGCATTTTTGCTTGGGTTCGCCTGCGACGTGGCATGGGACTGCTCGGGATTCACTTTTTCGCTGAGTCTCAGCTTTACCGGCACCCTGCTCGGGGCACGATTTGTGCTCGCTGGTCCTTGGGAGCCCGTAGGCTTACTTTTTGCCACTTGCTTACCCTTACGTCTACACGCTGCAGTGCTCGCGGCACGGGCTATTGCCCGTTGCCACGCTTTCGCGCGACCTACAGGCGTCTTTGGCAGTTGCACCGCCCCAGCTGTTGTAGATGACATGCCTTGGTCCAAACGGTCCAACCTTTGGTTGACCGTCTGGAGAGTATTGTCGAACCTCTCCAGGTAGCTTCTGATGGCGGGGTCGAGTTGCGAAGCTGCCGGGATATCCCCCGCAGCATTTTGCGAGACTGGAAGTACCCTAGAGGGGGTATCCCCTTGGGTCAAGGGGACTCCTTCAGCGCGCTGATTAGCTTGCACTGGCTCAGATTGGCGGGCCATTTGTTGCTGTAGGACCAGTAGGTCAAAGATTCTCCTGATGAAGGGTAGACACTAAATCAGCCTTCCTCTAGCGCCAAACTGTTGATGCGTGATTCTAACACCAACTAACCGTCACGTGTGTAACGTTGATTGGTCAAGAGACACACGTGATTATCAAACGAAAAATGTGGAATGAATGCAATAAAAGCTTTTTAAAGTGGTTCGGATGCTAAGGTAGCAAGTCCTACGTCCACTGATTTGTATTAGTACTGTGGGTCAGGTCGCAACAGCGGACTGACTTACAAATGGTTATGAAAAGTCCAAAAAAGTACAAGAGAGAGAGAGTTTTTCAGTGTAAAAATGGTCGAATCCCCTTAATGAAGGGGTCTTCTTCTTTTTATATCAAGCTGAAGACGTGTAATCATCATTAAATCCATGGGTTGGTGTGACTGTCAGGACATAATCCGGCTTTACGTCCCATTGCCCTCTTTCCCAGCTGATTTCACATGATTTATTGCAGGAAAATGGACACGTGGGAGCTCCATATCGTTTGGCAGGCCTGACGTGCGCGTATTGCTCTGACGGGAGCAGGTCACTCTTCATCACGTGACTTTCCACGTCAGCGCTTGTCTTCCCAGGCATAACAGTGACAAACATTTGCATAAAGTTTAAAAGTAAATTCCCAGAGGTGAACGGACATTTGTGTTAGATAATATTTACTTGGTTGAACAGACACTCATGGTACAAGAGCAATTTTGTGTTAAACTAAGCAAGCATACTCTTTGATAACAGCAAATTGACAGAGAAAGAGAAATTTTGAAATAGAGATAGAATTATTGATATCCAAGTGACAAAAATATAATAACATTATTCACACTACAGTCAAAACTTAATCCACTAAAGTTCAGCTAGTGTGTGAATATCAAATGGGTGAGCATCCGAAGTCAGTATAGCAGTGAATGATCTTGCAGCTGAATATAAATTTGCAGCCTCAGATGGATGTGTTCCATCCCAAAACACGCGCAAAGACCTTGTAACACACGGCTTTGAAGAAGGAATACACGTTAAAACACCATTATGCATCTTCAAATTGGCAACTTCACAGCATGGACTATTGTTCACTAAGAATCCATCTACACCAGCGAGTAGAGATCCCAATATCCCATAAGAATCAATGTAGATAAACTTTGCGTCTTTGAGATCGTTATTGAGATCATCAACTAGCGATTTAAGCCTGGAATTAAACAGCTGAATGTCTTTGGTTTTGTAGTCTACACATAAAGATCCAGTTGCGCCATACATCGCGACACTGCCCGGTGAACATCCGATGGGGCCTAATCCAAATAGGGCTACTTTTCTTGCTCCATAATTGTACAAAGTCTTTAATTGTTGAGAATATTGTTGAGTGAGAGCAATCGCATATTGCTCTGGTGTGTATTGGCGACTTGTATCATAAAACTCAGGCAACAAGTAGTTGTTAATGTAATCGTTGCTGCCGATTCCAACTATGTAAATGCACTTGCTTATTGCTCTGGTGTGTATTGGCGACTTGTATCATAAAACTCAGGCAACAAGTAGTTGTTAATGTAATCGTTGCTGCCGATTCCAACTATGTAAATGCACTTGCTTATTGCTCTGGTGTGTATTGGCGACTTGTATCATAAAACTCAGGCAACAAGTAGTTGTTAATGTAATCGTTGCTGCCGATTCCAACTATGTAAATGCACTTGCTTAGGTGCTCTGAAGCCGATTCCTTATCTCCTAATATGCTTTCAATGCGCGAGACTATATTTTGATGATTTTCTAATTGCTTGTTCATGCTAATTACAGCTCCCTGTCAAACTAATTATAATCAAATTTGAGGAATATAGATATAACTGTAAATTGAAATTTTAGCAAGAGTAGAATTGTTGACCCCCTGCTGTTAAACTAAATAAGTCCCACTTTTTAATATACTCCAGCTAAATAGGTTTTAAAATGTCCCTTTTTTTTTTTTTTTCCTTATAATTACCCATAAATTTTACAAATACCTTTTACTTAATTCCTTGTTTAAAACTACACTTAAACTGGCCAATCGTGAATTATCATGCACCTCAAAGTTGTATAAAAAAATTATATAAAAAAGTTGTAAGTATAGTTTTATTATTTTTATTCTAGATGAGGAGCCCATTATTAGTACACCCTATTTATATTTTAAAATCTCTTTTAGGATGCCACTTATTTTTAGACCTAAATAGGTATTTTCTTTGTCCAATTTTCTAATTTTTTGAGATTTAAATCATCTCTTAATTTATTTAGTCAAGGTTTGTTAAAATTCATTGAAATATAAGATGGTGTGTGTGTGTGTGTGTATAAGTCTCCTAAACTTAAGATTTTGTCTTCCTAATTACTAAATAGATTTTCTGTATTTTTTGTACTTCTTCCATCAACCAACAAATTTATATACATATTCTTAAAAGAACTTCAACCACTCCAAAAAATTCTACTAGTGTATATTACATATAAATTAAGTTTTATAATGGCACAGGCTTTGTCCAAACTTACCAGGGTATTTGTTGCAGTTTCGTCACGAATTCCAGCTCCTCCAGATGCATAATTTATACCTTTCAGAATGTCTTGATCACCTTTACTAGCTGCATGAGCTGGTATAAAATTTTCAAATCCTAGAAGTTGAGCTACAACAACAATAAATATGACTAAGTTAGTTGTTGGATAATAATTTGAGGGAAAAAAAAGTTGAAAAAAAGTAATTTTAAACAGAGAATATTACTATAAACCCACTAGTAAAACTATTCGAAGTTTCAAAAATAACAAAAACTATCCCTGCAACAAGCTTAGCAAAATTAATGATGTTTATTGTACATGATAAGGGGAATTTTCTTATTTCTAAAACTTTAGGGGGTTTATGGTAATCATCCCCGTTAAATATACAGAAGAAAATGCATGAAAAAAGAAGAATTGAACCTAAAATATCAGCGAGGTTTCGGCCATTGGTAAATCTTCCTGTTGGCCCTTGAGGAAAGTCAACACCATATAGCGGGTAGTTGACTCTAGTCTTGTTTGAAAGGTTGTTATTATTTCCATTGTCGTATAACGAATCTCCGAAAATGAAGTAACAAGGAACTTTTTGAACGCCATGAACAACCCAAATAGTCGACAAGTTCAAAATCAACATCACTAGATGCCATTTTTTAGTCCCCCATGCCATTGAGAGGTTAAAGTTGATGTTGAAGAGATAAGGGGAAAAGGGTTGATCAAAGAGAAATGAGAAATTTAATTTGATAAAAATGAAATGAAATTGTTGTTATAAGAGATGAAGAATGAGTTTTGAGGAGGAAGAAAGAAAGAAAGGATAATTAGAAATAGAGAACGTGAAGGATGTCCATGTGGATTAAATACTGTCATCCATTACAGGAAAAATAATATAGCACTCAATGGGTCGGTGAGAAGTGGGACTGCAACTTTCATTTTTACATTACTGCAGAATCGAGAAGAAGATTATAAAATAGATAAAAATTGTCTGGTTGGGTTTATAATATTTTAGACTTTTTAGTGGCTCACTTCTTCCACGAGGAGTTGAGGTGATCCCCTTTTTACGAATGAAAAAAAGGAGGAAATAAAAAGGGTCAAAATTTGACTAAACTTTTATTTTAAAAAGAATCAGGATGTCCGGTATTTGATATCTACTGAAGCTGTCACATTAGACTTTGATTGAATGCGAACGCGGAACAGCCAAACGCGTTGATATGAAGAAAAGAAAATAAAAATGGCCAATTTTGTTTATTTCTTCTTACATAATCTTAACAAAAGATTAGTGTGTTCCCGTTGTGTTACAGGGAATTTTTGGAAAGGCCACGTGTCCCGTTATGAGGGCCAATGATCCGTTAATATCTTATTGCCCTTTCCCCGTTCGGTTACCTAGCAATTCCAGTAAACCTCCATATATATGTTTCATGAATAAATATGATGCTAGCTCCCATTCCGTTCAATTGTGTTCTTGAACATACATTTATCAGCGGAAATGACCATTTTAACTAGAGATGGGTGTGGGGTGGGGCAGGGCCGGGGATTCCACGAAACAATCCTTGGCCTCAAGGATTTTGTTTTGGTAAAATGGATAACTCCAGGCAAAAGACAACCAAAACTTAATATAAGTTGCTGGAAAAATTATTTAAAACAAATTCTGTATACTTTTCGATATTGTAGTGGCTTTATAAGATTGGATTACAATGGTATGTTGAGAAGATTGGACTACGCTGGCTTGAATAGAAGAAGATTGGAAGACGTTGGCTAGAGAGGAAGAAGATTGTTGAGAGGAAGATTGGACTTGAGCTTGAGCAAAAGATGATCGGACTATAGTTGCTTGAACGGGGCAATTTTTAACAATGAGTGCAAGGGTTTGAATGGGGCACTTGGCTTCTCTATTTCCTCAAAAGAGTGACCTATTAATTAATCAATCTTATCAATGAGTTTGTTAAACAAAATTTGGATTTCATTCATAATTTTTTGTTGATCAGCTGCTAAAGTTCTCATTGACTGCTCAAGTTTTTGAATTTGATGGTCCATGCCTAGACTCTGATACCACTTAATATAGACGTGCTTAAAGAAGTTTCCTTTCCTCAACCTAATAGAGAAGAAAGCAATTCTTGCTCAATTGAGAGAGCTAGAACCCTCCAAAGTTCAAATATAACCTTTATGCAGATAATCATCATATTTATTCTAATAGAAATCTAGGAAATATACAGGAGCTTACAACCATACTTCCCTATTAAATAGCAAAACACGTTCAACAACTTAAACAAACCAAAATACATGTTCAACCGCAACTAAAGAATCCTAAATACATAGGTGACTTATTCAACTAAAATAAAACTTATCTATATCCTAATCTAATTTATTTACATTATTGAGATAAACTCAATATTAATTAACAAATAAATCCATAAGAAAACTCTTAAAATAGAATTTAATTAACATTTACCCATTATCAAAATGGGTATGTAACATCCCATTCCTCATCCCCACTACAGGGATGATGAGGAATCCCCCTGGACTACGAAGATTTTTCCTTGCCTCATTCCCCTCGTACCTAAAGCCTTTGGCCATTGTTTTGCCTTTAGCCTTTGCTGTTGTTTTGTATTTCCCCCAAAATCAAACCCACCGCCCACCATTTCCTTAACACAAACATATCTAAAATCTCAATCTCAATCTCATTCTCTTCGTTCCTGGAGTTGTCCTGGATGGCAAGAACCAACAAGTACACCTCCATCAACTTCAATCATGTGCTTGGAAAAAAAATCTCTCCTACCACCAACACAACTAGACAAACTTGCTTTTCCTCTTCTTATTCTTCTATCGCTTCTTCAAATAGTAGCAACAAAGCTTTGTTACCTTCCTCTAGAAGTAATGGTTGCATGGTCGTTCTTATCAAACCACTCCCAAACCTGCGACCTCATTGTTGCCTTCACCTCCTTCATCACACCAATGGCTATAGACTTCTCCTTCTCAATCTCGCGATCGATCACAATGGTGGTGCAGCATAAGAACAATCGATGGCAGGCAAACACTGGAGGAAAACCCAAACACAGTCAGTTATGATCGGCAGCTGAAATAAGAAGAAATGAGCATAGAGCTACAACTGAGGACATGAGAGGAGACTGTTGGCTGTAGAGGTATTAGGGTTGGGTGTAGAAATAACAATCAAATTGATGATGTGGCAAACACATCTCTGGTGAAAATTTTTGCCTTCACGCGGATCCAATCTCTTTTCAAATAAAGAGATAGCCAGATGTTAGCAATTGCATTAGCTAGCATTAGCGCTACAACTCTACTAGTTAATACATATTCTTGCAAAACTTCAAGTATTGTAGAATAAATAGTGTCAGCTTTATGTGCGGTATATAATGGTCTAAAACCTATCCTTTTTTGTTGTAAACCCCAACCATGATCTAAGTAATGTATTATGACAGTTAAAAAATTTGTTTTTGATCTACAAACCCATATGTCTGAAGTAAGTTCAATAGATTGATCTACAAACCCATATGTTTGAAGTAAGTGCAATAGATTCATTCCTAAAATTTTGAAATTTGTTTTTAAGTTGAAATTTATCTGGTTATAAAGTTTTAGTATGTTTCTTCTACTTGTACTTCTACTAACAGGGTTATATGCTGGACAAAATGTTGTTTTAATCATGTGAATAAAATATGAATTTTCAGATAAAGAAAGGGAAGAGTCTGTAGCAACTATGTATCTTGCTATTTCCTCTCGTGCTTGGAGTGCATTGTATTGCCATGTTGACAGAGTTGAGGATTGTGGATTGAAATTAAGTTGAGTTTGAATTTGCTTGTTGGGTCCTGTTGAAGATGAATTGGACAGCAACATTAGTTGAGGGTGCTTCTTCTCCAAGTGTCATCGCATCATTGAAGTCCCCTATTCAATGTCGGTAACGGTTCCCCCTCCCCATTTGTCTTTGCTCATTTTGATTTGGTGAAGTATTATCGTACATCAGACATGGCCCTCTTTGACGGTCAAGGGTGTTAGGTCGTAGAGTCATAGCTCGCTTGTCTTTGGCTACACCTTGTCCTAGTTGAATGTGGTTGTTGTTAAATTGTAGTTGCTGCCTGTGGAAAAGGTGAAAATGGATCGAGCCCTTCCATTTCTTTGGTGGATGGAACGTAGAACTCATTTGGCCCTTCCATTATGAATTTATGATAAAATGATAAATAATTAAAATGAAAAAAAAAAAAACTGAATAATAATATGAATAAAAGATGGTATTGAAAAATAAAAAATGAATAATATAAATAATTAAATAAATTATAAATATAAATTGAATTGAAGAGAATATGAATGAGAATTGGATTGGAGTAGAGAGACTGAGAATTGGTGTGAAAAAAATGGAAGTGTGGGGGATTGTAGGTTTGGGGGGGAAAATAAAAAAATAAAACCAAGTGATCGTTGGCTACCAATGTCATGTACTGTATAATTTTATATCTCACTAGGCAAGTATTCACTGAGTATCTTACAGAGAGAATTTAAAGAATTGCTACCTTAAAAAAGAAAAAAAAATGTTCGTCTAAAAATTTTTAATTCTTAATCCAGTTACAACATACTTTTACACAATGACTATTTCTCACATATATCAATCCACATTAAAATTCCTCATTAAGACAGTGTGTGTAATCCTCTTGCTAGCCTGACGTCTCCTGACCACTACAATCTAATACCTGTAAAATAAATAAAGCAACGCAGTGAGCTATAAATGCTCAATAAGTAAACCAAATCTAACTATGCTCTTACTCCACAGTCCTCGTTTTCGCTATATTGTTTCTAAATTTCCGCTTGCTTTCTCTCTTTATTCTCAAGTGTACTACTTAGCAGTTTTCTATTTTCCTCAAATCTTTCTAAATCCTTCTAGTGTTGTGCTATTCTTTATCATTTTATTTCTCTTCTCTACTATATTATAACTTTCTATTTCTTTCTCTTACAAATCGCTATGTTCCCTTACCATTTGTCATGTTTCTAATTTCAGTTCTTTTCTAGCATGTATCTAATTTCTGTCATTTTCTTGTATATCTCTAATTTCTTTTCTATTCTCGTAGGCTTCTATTTTCTTTTCTTGTCTATTTTCATGGGCTTCTATTTTCTTTTCTTCTTTATTCTCATGGGCTTCTATTTTCTTTTCTTCTCTATTCTCATAGGCTTCTATTTTCTTTTCTTGACTAGTCAGACATGCAATAATAAAATAAATTGTTTAATCTATGCATAAATTCATAAGATGCAATGCACATAAAATGTCTGATGCATATGCAAATGATCATGTTTGTATTCATTCTGAAAATTCTTTTCTAATTATTTCCTTTCTTTCTAAAATTCTTTATGTTTTCTATTTCTTATTTTATTTTTCCTTCTTTCTGTATGCTATTTCTTATTCTATTTTCTTTCTTTATGAGATTCTTTCTATATATTATGCTAGTTTGGTGATCGGACTAGGCTGAGGCATGGATTTGGAACCCTGGCCATGTGAGCGTATTCTGAAATTCTTTCTAGGTATAGGCCTCATCCACATGCACTTCTAGCGGACTGTACAATTCTGTTTTCTATTCTGAGGCCGCTCACTGATGGCAGTGTGCATGTGGGAAGCTTTTGCATCTCTATCACCATTAGCTAACGTAGTGAATGCTCACAAGTTCCCCATCGCAATAGCCATCGAAAAACATGCTCTATAAATCTACAAAATAACTAGCTAGACATTTCCAATAATTATAAAATTTCTAAAATATATGCTATGCTATGTCATGCATCTATACGATCTCTATGCATGATCCCACAATACGTGTTTGACTCTAACATGTATTCTATTAATTCTAAGGTTTTTATTTCTATACTTTATTGGAAAGCCCAAGTTATATTCTACTAACACGCTTAAATTAAAGATTTTCTATTTTATTCTTTATTTCTGAATTCTAGGCATCGTGTGTACATACGCAATTCTATAATTTCTACATAATTATGTAATTTTCAATTTTATTATGCTATGTAAAATGTACACGTACACAAGTACATTGACTCTCACAAATTCTACTCTCTAATATTTTCTAATGTAACAAACATACCTTGTACAACTTTCTAAATACAAATCCTAATGCCATAAATTTTCATTCTCTTAACATGACCATCAACATTGTTATACATGCCCTTCTTTCTTCTTTTCTTTTGGCACACTTAATACATTACATTTATAATACTCACTTTTCACTTGAACAGGTGATTTTATGTGAAATGACTATTTTGTCCCTATCGAAACTTTTATGGAATTCCACTATAAAACTAGTTAAATATATTCCTTATGACTATAGAATAATCCCTACCATATTTCTAAATGTGGGTATTACAAACCCACCCCCCCCCCCCCCCCCCCCGCCTCGCCTTCCCCCCCAAACCCACATAAGAATTTTGTCCCTGAAATTCTATCACTTATCTTGGGAACGTATTCTTTAATCGCTTGTTTTTCCCATAACATAGCCTTCTCTACTTTGTGATTCTTTCAAAGGACTCTCATTAGTGGAATATTCTGATCTCAGACTTTTATTATCTTTCTGTCTAGTAGATGAACCGGTTGTTCTGTATACACTAGATTCTCTTGTTAGAGTAGATGCCCTAGAGCCAATCAATTATTATAGAATTGACTCTTTGTAATAATGTTCATTAATTAATAAAAAGCATTTTATTCTATATCGTGTAAATCATTATTATTGCAATATGTATTGATTGATATATGTCTTTAGAATGGTAGAACCATAACGAGGGTATCAAGTGTTTCAAATCTTGATACTGAAAACCCTATGAGCACATATGGTGGCCATTCTAGAAATGTCTGTAGCCCAGTATTACTCTGAAGTAAGGGCACAGATAATACGGTAAGGCTATCATAGTGCTGAACGACCCTGTCGAAAGGCAGTGACTAATCTCACTTGTCAAGATTGTTTGGTGACAACCTGATGCAACACATGGGTGCTTATTATAGGCGAATACACCGCAGCAAGTTCACTGGACTGACCCACCAGAGGATTCCATATAGATGGTAACCCCAATGTCTATGGAACAAATCCTCTAGCGAATGGTGGTGCATGTGATCCTTAGACTTGAGATCACCAGAGTGCCTTGTGTACCGATTGGTGTAGTTTGACACTAGTCTAGCACAGTTCTTTTCAGAGCTATCAATACGATAGTAATTGGCTGCATCAAGGAGTGTATCAAGACTATGGTGGATCGACAGAGGATTCATCACTCCCGGGTATAGGAGAAGTTATCTCACGGCGCAATTCAGTAAATGGCAATGACACTAAAACTGTGGCCATAGTGGGATTGAGTTATTGTTCTATCCAGTTTATAATACAGGTCATTGGTCCAGAAACTGAATACATAATATCGAGAGTAACCGAAGGTTGACACTATTTCTATGCCTTCGTCTCGTCGAGATAACGGATGATGAAAGGTTTGAATTGCACGGTGACCATATCGTTGATAGGTAGCTACTTTGCTAAATCTGAATCTATCCGGTGGCCATAATGCCTTGATAAGGGTCAATCTTGGTCAGTGTATTAGTGAGACGATTAATTGGTGTTAATTGCAATACTATACACTGCCGGTATGATGAGGAGCCTATGGGTCACACACATAGAAGATAATTTAACAGCCAGGAAGAAAGAAGGGCATTTTCGTCTTTTTAGGTGAAAGGGTATTTTGGTAATTTCACAGTGCAATTAAATTTTCTGAGGTCGTAGTCTTTATTTAACTTGTTAGAAAAATTAAATAAGTGAAATTACGTTTAAATATGTGTTCGCATATATTTAAACACATTATCATTATTGTTAAATGTTAATATATATATTAAATATATATTAATTGATTTTAATTGAGATAATGATGAATTTAAAATAAATATCTAATTGGGAGTGTTTGGAAACATGGGGTGTTTAGGTTGGAGCCCAAGCCTATTCTATATGGGAATAGAGCAATTAAAATGTTACTATAAAAGAAAAAAGTGTGTGTGATTTGTTGAGTGTATTCTTTTGATTAGAAAAAGAAAAACACACACAACCCCTTTTCCTCTTCCCCACGCCAGACTTGATTTTGATTGGAAACCCAAACACTCTTCATTTCTTCTTGATTCTTAAGGCTAAGGAGGATCTAGCAAATCCCTCCTTAGTTCCTTGCGATTGTCTTCGTGTGGACTACATCGGTTCGATCCTACACTTGGGTCGGTAGCAAAACACGTTCAAAGACAAAATTGGATAAGCCTCCAACGTGGGTATGGATCTTGAATTCTTGATTAATTTTCTATAGATTCTTGTTTTTAATATAAACTGTAAAACTTTACCCTGATCTTGGTTCTATAGTAATGATCCGTATTGTATTTTATTTTTGTTTTCCGCTGCCTCAATGGATCGTTTACTAACATCTCTTCTAATTTCCACTTCATTGTCCTCGATGCATATGAAGGATCACTCAGTAACTTGTCAAGCTACACGACATGGGATAGATCAAGTATCATATATGTACTTAATGATACAATAAATCTAAAGGTTCCCTTATCCATTCTTTGCAATATCTCACTTAGGCTTACGACATATTTATGGGGGCAATTCTTAACAAAAACTTTGTTATCCACTTGGAATTCCATATTTCTTATATTAAGTCTACATAACTCTTCTATCTTTTTGGGGCTCAATGTACTATTTCCTTGGGTATATCGAATATCCTGACTATCCTTCTGGCATATATTCGGTCTAACCATTCTTATCTCCTTCTATGGTCCCTCATAGAGTAACATATCTCTTCTGCACTTGCCAACTTATTATCTTGTGTCATCACTTGTCAACTAATTATTCTTCTAAATTCTTGGCACCACTTCTATTTATCCATATGAAGCCATGGAAATTTGATTCTTTCCTCGTCATCTTATTCTGCTTTCAGGGGGTCTATACACATCTAGAGTGATCCATTATTATTTATTTATTACCACTAAATAAGATTGGCGCACCTTAGGGAGACTGGCTGGGTTAAGGAAACTTTTGCTTAGAAGGTTATTAGAAATACTCCTTTAATTTCTATAGTTCTACTTGGGCCATTGAGTATGGAGCCTTAGGAATTGATGCCATCCTAGGTGCCAATTTACTACTAAAGTCCATCTCTCTCTTTGGGAATCAAACTCGGTAACTTATTCAGGAACATGTCTGAAAACTCCCGGACTACTAACACATATTTGATCTATAGATTGGGAACCACCATGCTATGCACATATGGGCAAAAATAATCCATACATCTTTTTCTCAATTGCTTCCTGGCCATCATGTTACTGATCATCACACTAACTGATAGCCCTTTCTAAAACTAAATTTATCAGTGTCATCTAAATTAAATCTCACTCTTCTCTAATGGTACTCATTCTCTACTTTATGTCTCCCTAGGAAATTTACACTCAAAATCATCCTCTTAATCAGGAATACTCAATATAACTAGATTCATACTTACGTCTCCCCGTTTAACAACTCTATCTAGATAATTTAACTAACTATGGCTCTCTAGAACCCCATGGAATTGTAACTAATGTTAGTGGCTGGCACAATACCATTCTCAAGTGTGAGCCTCTTACTATACCACATCTCTAACAGGCTACCATTCTCTCTGAACCACTATGCAGGCCTTGCGCCTACTTACCTTCAAGTTTTTCTTTCTAGGGTTTGCAGTCATTGGATTCAAAACTGATCTTGCTAATTTAGAGGCTTACTCTCCCACTACTAAATATATGAGATTGCAACCCTGCCTCGTCTAAACTAGTGTATACAACCCTGGTGTAATTAGGCATCTCATCCACATTCTCTACTAATTCTTATTATCGGATCAAATAACACAACTACTATTAATCATCAATAACAATTAACCCACACAAGTAAAAAGAAAATTACTTACAACAATCAGCTTACGGAGCATGTTGTCTTGGCTCGAGAGGCACACTGTCACTTTTCTTAACCAACTTGTGATCTAAATTTCTTTTAGAAAACATCTTAAGGTCTCTAAAATCTTGCTTTGATACCAAAACTGTAATAGCTCACTAGGCAAGAATTCACTGAGTATCTTATAGAGAGAATCTAGAGAATCACTAGCTCAAAAAAAAAAAAAAAAAGTGTTCGTCTAAAATTTTGATCCTTAATCCAGTTATAACATACTCTTCCACAATGAGTATTTCTCACATATATCAATCCACATTAAAATTCTTCACTAAGACAGTGTGTATAAGCTTGACATCTCTCGACCACTACAATCTAATCCCTGCAAAATAAAGAAAGCAACGGGGTGAGCTATAAATGCTCAGTAGATAAACCAAATCTAACTACGCTCTTACTTTGTTGTCCCCATTTTTGCTGTACTGTTTCTAAATTTTTGCTTGCTTTCTCTCTTTATTCTCAGCCATACTACTTAGCAATCTTCTATTTTCCTCAAATCTTTCTGAAGCCTTCTAGTGTTGTGTTATTCTTTATCATTTTATTTCTCTTCTCTACTAGATTATAACTTTTGGTTTCTTTCTCTACTTAACAAATCGCCATTCATGTTTTTAATTTCAGTTCTTTTCTAGCATGTATCTAATTTCTGTCCTTTTCTTGTATATCTCTAATTTCTTTTCCATTCTTGTAGGCTTCTATTTTCTTTTCTTCTCTATTTTCATGGGCTTCTACTTTCTTCTCTTCTCTATTCTCATGGGCTTCTATTTTCTTTTTTTCTCTATTCTCATCGGTTTCTATTTTCTTTTCTTCTCTATTCTTATGGGTTTCTATTTTCTTTTCTTCTCTATTCTCATGGGCTTCTACTTTCTTTTCTTGATAGCCAGACACGCAATAATAAAATAAATTGTTTAATCTATGCATAAGATACAATGCACATAAAATGTCTGATGCATATGCAAATGATCATGTTGGTATTCTTTCTAAAAATTCTCTTCTAATTCTTTTCCTTTCTTTCTGAAATTCTTTCTGTTTTCTATTTCTGATTCTACTTTTCTTTCTTTCTGAAATTCTTTTTGTATTCTATTTCTTATTCTATTTTCTTTCTTTCTGAAATTCTTTCAGTATTCTATTCTGATTTGCTGATCAGACTAGGCTGAGGCATGGATTTAAAACCCTAGCCGTGTGAGCATATTCTAAAATTTTTTCGGGGTACAGTCCTTATCTACATGCACTTCCAGCTGACTATACAATTTTGTTTTCTATTTTGAGGCTGCTCACTGATGGCGGCGTGCTTGCGGGAAGCTTCTACATCTTTGTGGCCACTAGCTAACACAGCGTATGCTCGTAGGTTCCCCATCGCAATAGCCCTCTGAAAACATGCTCTATAAATATGCAAAATAACTAGATAGACATTTTTAATAATTATAAAATTTCTGAAATATCTGCTATGCTATGTCATGCATTTATATGCTGTCTATGCATGATCCTAAAATATGTGTCTGACTCCGGCATATATTCTATTAATTCTAAGGCTTTTATTTCTATACTGTACTGGAAAGCCCAAAGTTCTATTTTACTAACATGCTTAAATTAAACATTTTCTATTTTATTCTTTATTTCTAAATTCTATGCATCGTGTGTACGTACGCGATTCTATAATTTCTATATAATTATGTAATTCTTCAATTCTATCATGCTATGTAAATGAACACATACACAGGTGCATTAACTCTCATAAATTCTACTCTCTAATATTTTCGAATGTAACAAACATGCCTTGTACAACTTTCTAAATACAAATCTTAATGCCATAAATTTTCATTCTCTTAACATGACCATCAACATTGTTATACTTGCCCTTCTTTCTTCTTTTCTTTTGGCTACATTCTATACATTAATCTGTATTACGATATTAATCATTGTAAATCCAATCTAACTTATGGCATAACATATATACTTTGGGTAAATTCTAATTTCTTCCTAACATTCTCAACTAAACTTTTGGCCAATACAACATATTCTCAAGATCTTCTAGCACAATTCTATAGCTTGTAATATATAATAAGGCATGAAAACTATACTCATGCCAATCAGTTTCTAAAATGGTCATGTATTTAATACATAAACTAAACTTCTATTTCTTTGATGTTTCTTTGATATTTATACCTGGGAAAGCTTTTCTATTCTTTATACAATAAAATCACTTATTATATATTGTTTGTAATTAATCTCAAATAAGAAACAACAATATACTCATTTGGCCAAGCCATTATTTGGATGATCTTTCTAAATTCAAGTACACAAACTTGAGAATTTATTATGGCATATTGATATGTCATGACATAATCTACCATTCTTTACTATCAACAATGTCATATCAAAGTAAAAAATTTAACATGTAAATCCCTTCTAACACTTTCCCAAAGTCATAAGTTTCACAATTTCTAATTCAAAAACTAAATAAAATTTGCTATTGAAGAAATACTAAAGGTTCAAGTATCTTGAACCATGCACTAAAAACCATTTATCTCATTGAACTAACATGACCTAGTGATATTCTAAATTTTGGCATAACAAAATGCAGTCTTGAATACTAAAATTTACACTTGGTTAAGCCTAACATAACCTTTCAACTCCAATTCTTTCCTTTCTCTAACAATTTCTTCAATAAGATTTAACAAAATCATGCATGCATTTCTGTTTGAATTTTCATCAAACAATTTACATGCACATGCAAATACTTAGTTGGCCATACTTCCATATCTCTCCAAATCCACCAAAATTGGAGCAAAAACTCACAAAATTTAACTTCAAATCTGGCATGATTCAACACTTCAAAATTCCATCAATAATTCTTCCATATTTCATTCATAGTTCCACCAAATCACCACATACACATGAACTACTTCTAATGGCTGGAATTTTACACATCATTCAACATTAAAACAGCCAATAATTCACACCATACAATCACATACAAACATACAAGAATCAATCTACACACTTATTGCTCAAATCAAAACTAAAATTGGATTTACTTATCTTGAATTTGCACAACACTAATGATTCAACCTTCCTTTGCTAAAATTCTTTTCCTCTTGGACCTTTGGATGCTTTAGGATTGAAAATCTACAAAAATTTAAGCAAAACCCTATGAATTCTCTTTGAAATTCGATGAAGAAGCTTGAGAGATAATGGATGAGAGGTGGCATGCTCCACGGGTGAGAATGGCTAGGGTTTTGTCCATTGAAGCCTTAAATAATACACACACACACACACACACACACACAACACACACACACACACACACACACACCCACACACACACACCACACACACACACACATGTATATATGTCCTTTAGTCATTTACCTAATTACCATCATTTGTGTCATTTTCTTCACATTATTTTACTTCCTTACACTCATCTTTTTCATCTCGTTGTGAGTGAAAAGACCATTTACCCTTATTCTTTATTTTAACATGTGATTCTATGTGAAATGACCATTTGGCCCCTGTCGAACTTTTTGGAATTCCACTACAAAACTAGTTAAATATATTCCCTATGATTATAGAATAATCTCTACCATATTTCTAATGTAGGTATTACACCTCGATAATTTTGTCAATTTAAAATTTTATAGGGGTTTTAGGATATTTTCCAAGAGACTTTTTTGGAAAAAAAAAAAAAAAAAGCAAAGGGGTTTGGGTCCAAGCTTGGGACCAATTCTAGGCCCGAGCCTTGGAGAAGGGCCTAATCAAGGGACCGGTCCATCCTCTATAGGCCTAGTTTTGGTTTTAGTTTGGGACCAGAACCTCTTAGGACCTATCCTTTGGGCCGATTTTTGGGATCGATCCCAAATGCCTAGGTCTAGTGCTAGTGTTCTGTATATATGTCTTTGTTTGCAAGAAGAAACAAAATTTTACTTTCAACTTCTTACTTATTACGCAATCTAAAGAGACTAAACTAATTCGACCATATGGTATGGATAGTGAGAAACCATGGAGAATTCTTTTGGACTCAACTTCAATTGGTTCAAGCTCACATTGAAGGCATTGATATGATGAATACAGTGGATCTCCCTGGAAAATCAACTAAGTATATTAGTTAATTGTTTAAAAGTGTAGGAGTTGTCGACCACTTTAGCATTAAGTATATTAGGCGGTTTGAGCCTTTTTCATGGAGAGCCACTGAAGGATTTCTTTAAGTTATTAATTCATTATTGGGTTTGGGCTTAGGAATAGGAATCCTTGTAATACTAGGTTTTAGTCTTAAACCTAGTATATAAATATTCTTTTCTCTTGTAATGAGTGATAGCAAAAAATATGGCAAATTATTTTCATTGTAAATATGTGTATTTATTCTTTCTTTTTACTGTTTGTGGTTTGTGTGTTTACTGTTATTTTGATTTTTTATTCTTTATTCGTTCAAAAAGAAGATTGAAAAAAAAAAAAGAACAAGATTGAAATTGTTTATTATTCATAAACGACCTACAGATGGGCAGTGCATACTATGTGTCCAGCTAGAAGAGCATCTATCTAAACACATTGTTTACCATTAAGTACTTTTTGTCTTGTCACTAAATATAGTAGTAGTAAAGAGTTGAATCACTTCATTTTTATTTAGTTTTTTTTACAATTATAACTTTTCAATAGAATAAAAACTGTGTTAAAATGGCCATCCAAAGATTAATCAGCCAAACAACAGTTTTATTGGAGGATGACAATCAAGGTTATGGCTCAAGAATATTTGATTTCAGAATTTGGAATTCACAATAGAATTTGGAATTTGCATCTGTTATTTAGAGACTTATGAAATGACATATATGGGAAGTAGTAAATACATGCCTAAGTTGCCTACACAAACTATGCGATGAAGAGTATTAATAGAAAGCCAACCTTGGCATATATATTCTTCATCAATGATGTTGCATTGTACCATAGTTTGCATAAAAGAATTGAAAATGCTACATCGACAAACTCTTCTCACAAATGTTGTGGATTTTCACAAGTGTATGAAATCGTGCAAGTAATAAAGTGTATAAATATGGATATTGAACCCAAGGGAATTACTATTATCAATTACCAATTAAACTATCCTATTACTATTTGATTAATCCAAATTGTATCAAGGAAAACCTAAATAAAAAAAAAAACAATTGAAATTAAAAGAAAACTTACTAAAATAAATCTGTGGGTTTAAAGCAAGATGACTAGACCTAGGGCATAGATTTCACACCAACTCTTATTCATATGTATCAATCACTTATGCTAATTTTATCAAGCTATTCCTACAGGTCAAACTCACTAAATTTCGAATAAATTTCTCTTGAACAATTATTGAATTAACTCTTAATTATTAACCCGAATTATCTCTAATCAGATTTAAACAATTGAAGATCATTATGCTCTATGGAGTTTACCAGAACCTCACAAGTTGCGGTAACCTATCCCTAGTGTTTGCTCAGCCTATGGTTTTACTACCGTGGACCAACTAAGTATCATCTCTCGATCTCAACCTAGTCCATTAGTTCATTCAATTCTTGGCCCTTAAGAATCAAAAGCATTAGGTATAATAGTAAAACTTAGGAAAAATTCTTAATAAAAATTGACAAGCATAAATCAACATATAATCAAGAGATTGGGCTACATCTTAGCCCTAGAGAATAAATTTAGTTCATAATCAACATGAAAGAAACAATCATCTTCATTGAAATAAGAAACATGAGTTCAAGAAAGAAATAAGAAGACTTCTCTATATTACCAATCAAAAGCTTCAGAAATTCTGTCACTTTGATCTTCTCTTGCGTTAGCCTCCTCTAATTCTACCCCCAAAGAATCCCCAAAATAATGCTAAAAGACTTCTATTTATATCCCACAAGGGTTAGGGTTTTATTTTTTCGTATTCTATTTAGTTTAGGACTCTTAACCCTATTTTCCTAATAAAAAACGGAAGAAAAATTCCTAACTGTTGTGACTATGCCATGGCACTGTGCTGTGGCATGGTCGATTTTGGACAAAGTGTGCTACGCCATACTACTGTGGCACAGTGATAACTCTTCTTCTTTAGTCCAAATCCCGTATCATTCCTCAACACTCTAGAATCTCATCTTTACTTCAAAGCTCCATAACTTCTTCAATTCAACTCTGATTCTAGATCCGTTTTTTTCTACTTGTCACTCATTCTATTTTCAATATGAATCTTCATTTGAGTATAACATTTAGCACTAATAACCTAAAAAATGCTCAAACACACCCGTGATCCCATTAAAGACAATTATGAAAATATCAAGCAACTTTACCAAATTAAGCCTAAAACAATCCCCATAAACCACTAATCAAATGTGTATTTTCAAGCTCTTATCAACAAACTTCCTCTCATAATCCAACGTGGTAGCTCGCAATTGGTCAATCGTAATAACCAATGCTTCATTAACCTAAGTTAACTTAACCTTAGCCTTAACCTTATGCACATATAATAAGTAGTTATTTCTAAATATGAGGAATTAGAGCATTGGTTACCATTGATAACTTAGTCTTATGCACATATAACCTCAAGTGGTTGGTCTGGCAGTCAATGAGATTTGCTCTCTTTCTTGAGTTCCTAGATTCAAACCTTGGGGTCATCTATCATATTGTAACTTATTTAGTCCTTTGGGCTTACAGGGTGTTCAATGGACTCCAAAGATTAGTCGAAGTGCATGCACACTAGTCCGGACACTCACAAACAAAAACATTGTATATGTTGATAGGTATATATGTGGCCGATAAACATTTGTTTTCTCTTTTTATGACTTAGGGGTCATCGATTTTGAAATATATAAATTTTATTCAGACTGAAAAATTTGATAAGCTAACTATTTAAAACTGATTTTAATATATAATAAACCCTTTGGAATATTTTCAAAACAATAATGCTACAGACACCAAAGACTTGAACCAAAATTTTTGACCAAATGACGTGTCACATAGCCATGTAGCATATTAACAAATATTTCGTGAATGAATGGCTGTCCATCAAATATGGAAGAGTGTCCGTGATTATTAGACGGTCGTTCATTTTAAACGGACTCTGGTCCATGAGAAAATAACAATGGACTCCCATCCATACTATATGGAGTATGGATGGAAGTCTATTTACTATGGACAGACGTCCACCTAGAATGGACGCCCATCCATAATTTAAATTAAAAAAAATTTAAAAACAAAAATCAAGCACGCCCGTCCATATATTATGGACAAGCGTCCCTACTAAATGGATGATTGTTTAAATTAAAAAATTTTACACAAAAATCATGGATGCCCGTCCATATATTATGGATTGGCGTCCATATTAATGGACAACGTCCCTATTAGATGGATGCCCATCCATTGTCATACAATCAATCAATACACTATTCAACAGAAAAGCATGGTTGAATGCTTTAGTTCTAATAAGGAAACACAAACAATAACCTTCCTGAGTTAATTAACTAATATTAAGTACCTTTACATAACAGAGCAATCAACTAATCATAATAATGGAGTTTCTAACTTACAAGAATATAGATGATTATAGAAACATTACTAATCATAATCAGATTTAACATTCTTTGAATTCAAAAAATTATCAACAGCAGTCTTCTGAATCGAAACAGACAACATAATCTTTGATATAGGAGATCCTCCATTATTAGGTGTTGGTCAATACAACATCAACAAATCAGTCAACAAAAACAAACACATGATTATAGGATGATCTTCAAAAGTCAAAAAATCTAGCAAGGAAGCAAAAAAAAAAAAAAAGATCATCGTACCTAGAGGAGTGTTGTTACTATTGATGTTGTCAGAGTTATGAAGAAGAAGAAGATTACTTTTCTCCTTCTTGCGTCTTCTCATTTCAAGAAACAAAGCCAATCCTCGTCTCTTTCTTTCATCACCATCTCGATAGTTTCCTTCTATTTTCTCCTTCTAAACTCCTATTTCTATTTACTTTCAAATACAAACACAAAGAAAACAAAAAAGAAAGGCATAGATCTAGAGCTAGATCAAACGATTCTCAAAAAACATAGTTCAACAGAGGTGATATCAGTTGATGCTTAAAAAGTAAGAGATGAAAATGGAGAAAGGGTGAAGAAGACAAGTGGCAATGTTTGTTAGAGTAGGTGCCCTAGAGCCAATCTGAATTGACTCTTTATAATAATATTTATTGATCAATAAAAGATATTTTATTCTGTATCACGTAAATCATCATCGTATGTACTGACATATGTCATTAGAATGGTGGAACCATGACAAGGGTATCAAGTGCTTCAAATCTTGATAGTGAAAAACCTATGAGCACATATGGTGGCCATTCTAGAAACGTCTGTACCCCCAGTATTGTTCTAAAGTAAGGGCACAGACAATACGGTAAGGCTATCATAGTGTTGAACAACTCTGTCGAAAGGCAGTGGCTGATCTCACTTGTCAAGGTTGTTTGGTGACAACCTGGTGCAATACATAGGTGCTTGCTATAGGCAAGCTCACTGGACCAACCCACCAAAGGATTCCATATGGATGGTAACCCTAGTGTCTATGGAACAAATCCTCTAACGAATGGTGGTTCATGTGATCCTTAGACTTGAGATCATCAAAGCACCTTGTGCATCGATTAGTGCAGTTTGAAACTAGCCCAGAGCTGTCAATACGATAGTGATTGGTTGTATCAAGGAGTGTATCAGGACTATGATGGATCGACAAAGGATTCATCACTCCCAGGTATGGGAGAAGTTATGTCATGGCGCAATTTAGCAAATGGCAATGACACCAAAACTGTGGTCACAGTGGGATTGAGTTGTTGCTCTATTTAGTTTATAATTTAGGCCATTGGTCCAATAACTGAATACATAATATCGAGAGTAAGTGAGGTTGACACTATTTCTATGCCTCAGTCTCATCGAGATAATGTTTGATGAAAGGATTGGATTGTACAGTAACCATATCATTGACAAGTAGTTGCTTCACTGAATCTGAATCTATCGGGTGGCTATGATGCCTTGCTAGGGGCCAATATTGGTTTGTGTGCAGTGAGACGATTAATTGGTGTTAATCGCGATACTACACATTGCCGGTATGATAAGGAGCATACAAGTCACACACATAGAACATAATTTAAGAACTAGTTTATAAGAAGGGCATTTTCATCTTTTTAGATGAAAAGGTATTTTAGTAATTTCACAGCGCAATTAAATTTGCTAAGGTCGTAGCCTTTTATTTAATTTGTTAATAAAATTAAATAAGTGAAATTATATTTAAATATGTGTTCGCATATATTTAAATGAATTATTGTTATTGTTAAATGTTAATATATGAAATATATATATTAATTTAATTTAATTGAAATAACAATAATAATTAAAATTAAAAAATATCTTAAAGGGGCTATTTGGATACAAGGAGTTGTTTGGGTTGGTGCCCAAGCTCATTCCATGATGGAATAGGGTATAGTGTTGCACTATATAAGTGCAACACTTTGTGAAATAAATAATAAGATTTTTGTTTCATTCAAAACAAAAACTCCAACCCCTTTCTCTTCTCTCCCATGCCAGGTTGCTTATTCTTGAAACAAAATTTGATTGGTTTTGTTCTTAGTTCTTAAAGACTAAATAGGATCTAGCAAATCTCTCTTTAGTTTGTGAGAGTTATCTTCATGTGGACTACCACTTGTTCAATCCTATACTTGGGTCGGTAGCAAAATCCGTTTAAAGACAAACTTGGAGAAGCCTCCAAACATGCGTATGATTTCTAAACTTTAAACTAATTTTTCAACAGATTCTATTATAATGTATAAACTGTAATTTTTGTGCCCTGATCTTGGTTCTAAGGAACAATCTCAAACGTAAATTATTTTGTTTTCTGCTGCCATAGATGATCGTTTCCTAACAGTGGTATCAGAGCCTAGGGTACCAGATTTTACAGTTTTTGTAAATGGTTGATTACATGTATTTGATTGATAATATGTTGCCTTGATGAATTTGCACAAAATCTACCATGCAAGCATGTTTTAAGAAATCAATTGCTTGATTTAATCTGTTGATGATTTGCAATTTTGGTATATTGGGTTATGGATTTTTGTTGAAATCGGTAGCTAAAATTGATTACAAAATCCGTTTGGCATATTTTTGGTGGCTAGTTGAACTGATCTGATGCTACAGATCAGTGAACACTCGCCTGACGATATAACCCATCGTTGTAGCATGCGTTGTTTGTTATACTCGCTGATTGTAAAATTAGCCTTCGCCGTCAACTCAACAATCATCCTTAGGGCAATCGCTGATTAATATCAGTGCTCGCCGCGACGATATAACTCATCACTACGGCAATCGCACGTTGTACAGTACTGACGCAAATCAGCGCATGTTGCAGCAATCTAATCCATCGCCACAGCAAGCGTAGGTCCGAGTGTGCAGGGGGCCAAGTGAAAAGTTTCAAAATTTTTAGACCAAATTTAGATCTGTAATTGTTAGGGGGTAATTAATAATTAACCCACCTAATTCAAAAATTGATTATTTTTTAAATGTATGCACGTACTTGTTTGTTTATTGCATGGTGCCCGGTACATGAGCCTTAGACCTATAGTGAATGTTTTAATTTTTAGGTATGCATGGTCGTAATTTTTAAAATAGGGCCTGCGTGTCCTTCCTTTTTCCCCTTCTCGATGCACATTTTTTTCTCATCTCATTCTCCTCGAATATAAATCGAGGTGTCTAAATTTATTGATGTAAAGAATTTTATATAATTATTCTCATTGTAAATTTAGAATGATATTTTTGTAATGTACTTGAAGACGGATCAAGGAAGAGACGATCATACTTAAAGACTCAATATTTTATTACGGGTGTAATATCCCACTTGAGGTACGTATTTAAGATTTGCTGTATTAGTTAAAAGTTTACTGTTTTAGTTTCAATTGAGTTTGTATGTTGAATTGGTTGAATGGTTGCCCTGAAATTGGTTGAATTTTGGTGAAGTTTGGAAATCCAATCTTCGCCGGGGCGAGGAGGAGCTGCACCCACGGGTAGGTTCTGCCCTATTTTGCCACGGCGACGGAAAGTTCTTCGCCGCGACGCCGAGCCTAATACAAAGTTTCTTGTTTTTCTAGAGAATTCTTCCTTTGGGGCACAACCATTCTACCTCTATTAGTAAAAAGTGGGATAAATGAAAGGAAATTTAGTAGAGATTGTGTTTGGATGGGGGTGTAGTTGTAAAGAATCAAAGGATATAGATGGAATTTCCAAGGAAGAACAAGGGCAATGGGAAATGATGCTATAATATGAGCTAAAAGGGTTAAGTGTAGAGAAACCCTTTAGTCCATCCATTCCACCGCCTCTTCCATTTGCCCCCTTTCTCTCAATTTCTCCATCCAATCTTCCAAGATTTCTAAGGGATTTAAGAGGTTTTTGATGTAGAGATTCATCTAAAGCATCCTAGGTAAGATTCATGCTTTAGATGTGAGTTTTATTATAATTATAGTGAAGTCTTATTTGGTTTTTGTTGTTCTTGTTGTGGTTTTGAGTTGTAGATAGGAGACAAGACAACAAAGGAAGGAAAAGTGCTAAAGAAGTCACCTTTTCACAAGGTAAGTAAATCCAACTAACTTGAGTTTTGAATAAGCTTTTGATGTCGAGATGTATGCATGATCAGTATGTAGTATGCTTGATGAGAATTGAGTTGAGATGAGTAGCTATTTTGTGGTTGTTGGATAGACTCCATGTATGAGAAGTGTTGTTGATGTTGATAGAAATGGAATTGAGATGAAGTTTGAGAGATGTGGTGTAAACCTTTTTGAAGTGCTTTTCTTGACAGGGATTATGGTTAATGAGGGAGTTTTCTCCCATTTTGGATGGCTAGAGAATGAGTATAGTAGTATTATAGTAGAGTGTTTTATGCACATGAGTTGTTTGATGAAATGCCTAGTGAAATCTGCCCTGTCACTGCCATGACTTTCTAAGTGATTTTTGGGCATCTTACTGATTGAACTGGGCTGAGATCAAACATAGAATTTATAGCCCTGTTTCGAAGCTTTAAAATGAGACCAAAACCATAGCATCCGAGATGTTATCTCAAGTTATGGCCTTTTTAGTGTGACCTGTGCAGAATGACGTTTTGAGGAAATCTTGTATTTGGTTATTTCATAAGTGCATTAGTGAGCATGAGCTATCCATACACAATTGTTTATACACTTAAAAGTAGCTTGAGACATAGTAGAGAATTTGAGTATAACTACTTTAAGAGCTAAGAGAAGAGAATAGAGTAGGTATGTGATGGGGAACCCGTGAGTAATGGGTAGATTATTCCCCATGTACGCCGCATTGAGAGAGCGGCATGAGTATCAGATAGAGAAGTGGTGTAGCCCATGAGAGTGCATGCGATGAGGGCTATACCCGTACCCGAGAGAGAGATTATATACTCACATGGCCAAGGTTTCCGAATCCATGCATAACCGAGTCCGATCGGCTAGAATGTAGAGGTCACGTAGAGTGGAGCGAGTCCCGGCCGTGCCCCCGTAGAAGGGGCCTGACTACTAAGAGTTACTAGAAAAGAGTTCTAAGAGAAAGAAAAAGAGAAGAGAAGAGAGAGAAGTACCCAAGAGAATTGAATGAGAATTTGTAAGGAAAGAATTAGAGAGAGAGTTACGGATAGATGAGTAGAGGATTTACTTACTGAGCATTATTTTAGTGCTCACCCCGTTGTTTTCCTATTTTTTGCAGGATCCAGGTGAGGACGTAGTTGGATGGACTCAACTGCGAATGAAGGAAGCGGTTACACTGTCCACCATGTTTTAGTATCTTTTGAATACATTATAAGTTTGTGTAAAAATGTATATATTTGTAAGAATATATATATATATGTTTATAAAAGAAAATTTTGGGCCCAATTTCTTTATATCATTTTATATATATTTTATTAGGAGAATTTGAGTAGTAGTGGCTATTACTTTTTGGTATCAGACCGAGATTTTTGGGATTTGACAGTGTGCCATTCTTCCGCTATGACGTCCGATAGCCAACTGTGTAAATTAATTCTTTCCTTACTTTAAGTTTTCTTTTGAATTGATCAAGTATGGTTGTTTTATAGATGAGGCGTAGTAACAGAGAAGGGTAAGAGTGTGATGAATGAAGGAGAATCCTTAACCCACCAAAATTGACTCCCCCTACCCTTGATGAGATGAGGATTCGAGCCATTGTACAGCAGGTTTTAGCGGAGAGTCAGGGAGAGTTGTTCAGGAGAGAACCGAGCTCCCAATAGAGTACCGCCCAAGACAAGAGCGAGAAGGGCCGGTACCTCGCCAGTGCAGACTCGGGTGATCCGATCACGGGCTTGTAAATCACACCACCGCCAGCATTTAAGGGTATAACGGACCCGCTAGAGGCAGAGGAGTGGTTTAAGTCCGTAGAGCGACGGCGGCATTGTTTCCCCTGAACGTATAGAGAAAGGATCAGATATGCTAATTTCTGCTTAAGGGAGATGCCCGATATGGTGGGAATTAATGGAGGAGACTCATGTATAGCCTCGATGACCTGGGAGGAATTCAGAAGGTTGTTTGAGGCTGAGTACCGAGAAGATCGAGTACATAGAAAGTCCAAGAGTTTATTCACCTGAAGCAGGGGACTAGTACTTTGAAGGAACATTCCGTAGAGTTCAACCACTGCTCGTTTGCACCTGGAATAGTATATACACGGAGTTAAGGAAGACAAGTTTGTGCAAGGGTTGAGATCAATATCGCTCGAGATGTAATGACAAGAGTCGAGCCCCCTCATACCTACATTGAAGCTCTGCACGGGCTTTAAGGGCAGAGATTTATGTGAACAATACATTGCAGAAGGGTTGGCTCTAATAGTACCTAGTGAGCCATCCCCCCACCTTATAGGGAGAGTAGTATGTCCCAAAGAACAGAGAAGTAAGGGCCAAGAAGAAGTTTCAACCAAGGAGAAATAGGAGAGATCGACAGTACAAGCGGCCCAGGACAGAAGGGTTTCCCCCTTGTGTTAAATGTGGGAGAAACCATACAGGGATTGTTGGAGGGATCAAAACGTGTGTTACGGTGCCAACAGCCAGGGCATATTGGAGAGATTGTAAAGCTCCCTTCCACCGACACTCAGACCCCTAGAGGTACAATGCTAGGGTTTTTACAGTGGCACAGGGTAGCCGAGGCCAGTCCATCAACCGTAACTGGTCGTTGTTATTTCATTTTGTTTCTTTATATGCTTTGATTGATTCTGGAGCCACTCATTCTTTTATATCTCATGGATGATAAAGAGATTAAATTTGAAACCTGTTAAAGTGAGTCAGCCCATTAAGATAGAGTTGCCCGATGGGGTTTGTGGACTCAAGAGATGTTGATAGAGAGTCTGTAGTGATCCATGGTCGAGAGTTGGTAGTTGACTTAATAGTCTTCGATATGCCCGACTTTGATGTAATTTTAGGTATGGATTTCCTAGGGAGAATGGAGTAGAAATTGATTGTCGAAAAAGAAAGCGAGATTTAATCTCATGGATATTTTAGTTTTGGAGAGGGCCATCGGTTGAGTAGTTGATTAGTTGTAAGGCGAGAAAGATGTTGAGAAATGGTGTTCTGGATACTACTCATGTAGTACGGTGGTGATGTTCCACAGTCAAAATTCGAGGGTGCCAATAGTTTAAAGATTTCTGGATGTGTTTCCGAAAGACTTACCGGGTTTACCGCCAGAAAGAGAGGTTAAGTTTAGTATTGAACTTGCACCGGAACAGCACCTATATCTAAAGCCCCTTATCGAATGGCCCAGCAGAACTTCAAGAATTAAAGAAACAACTCCAGGATTTTTAGATAAAGGTTTTATCCGACCGAGTCATTCTCCCTGGAGCCCCAAGTTTGTTTGTGAAGAAGAAAGACGGATCACTACGGATGTGTATTGATTATAGAGAATTGAATAAGGTGACAGTGAAGATAAGTACCTGCTACCTCGAATAGATGACTTGTTTGTCAGTTGAAGGGAGCAGCAGTATTCTCCAAGATTGATTGAGGTCAGGGTACCATCAGGTAAGAGTGACTAACAGGATGTAGCTAGACTACTTTTTGTACAAGGGATCACTATGAGTTTGTAGTGATGCCGTTTGGTTTAACTAATGCCCCAGCCTTCTTTATGGACTTGATGAACCAGGTATTCCATGATTGTTTGGATCAATTCATAGTGGTTTTCATAGATGATATCCTGGTTATTCTAAGTCGAGAGAGAGCATGAGGAACTTTTGAGAATAGTGCTGCAACGGTTAAGAGAAAGCGTTGTATGCTAAATTTTTTAAGTGTGAGTTTTGGCTCGATCAAGTGATTTTCTGGGCCATACGGTGTCGAAGAAAGGATTTCAGTAGATCCAGCAAGGTAAAAGTAATCCTTGAATGGCAGAGACCGAAGACAATAAAAGAGGTCCGAAGTTTCTAGGCCTGGCAGGTTACTACAGACATTTGTGAGGGTTCGCCAGTTGGTAAACCATTGAGCTCTTACCAAACAGCAGACTCCTTTTATATGGTCAGAAGCTTGTGAGGAATGTTTCCAGAGTTAAAGAAAGGCTAACAACACTTCAGTGTTAGTGTTGCCTCAGGAGGGTGTAGATTATGATATTTATACAGATGCCTCGTTGCAAGGACTTGTGTGTGTTTTAATGCAGTTAGGTAGGGTATAGCATATGCCTCTCGGCAATTGAAAGAGTTGAGACTAGATCCCCTACGCATGACCTAGAATTGGCAGCCGTGGTCTTCGCTTTAAAGATTTGGAGCATTATCTTTATGGTGCCAAGAGTAATATCTACACCGATCACAAGAGTTAAAGTACTTCTTTACTCAAAAGGAGTTGACTATGATAGAGAAGTGGTTAGAGCTGGTTAAGGATTATGAGTGTGAGATTAAGTATCAACCGAGGAAAGCCAACGTAGTAGCTGATGCCTTGAGCAGAAAAGCTTATTTGTCCCGGCTCACTAGGCGAAAGAGTTGATAGAAGAGTTGTGTAAACAATTGAAGTAATTCCGGGAAAATTGCCAGTTAGAGGTTCAATCCACTTTACTGGAGGAAGTTAGAGATAAGCAAGTGTCGATGAGTGGTGTCAGAGAATAGTTCAACAAGTGTATGAGGGCGAGGTAACAGTTCCACTTACGGGATGGTGTCCTCTATTTCCGGAATCGGTTGTGTATCCCTCAAAATGATGAGTTGAAGAAGAGAACTTACAGAGGCTCATGACACACCCCACACTGCTCATCCTGGAGCAACCAAGATGTCAAGATGCAAGAAAAGCTATTGATGGCTAGGTATAAGAAGGATATCGCAGAATTTGTAGCCAAGTGCTGGTTTGTCAGCAGGTAAAAACGAACACCAAAGGCCGTCAGTTTTGCTTCATCCACTTAGTATTCCAGATGGAAATGGGAGGTATTCGATGGATTTTATACAGGTCTCCCTAGAGTACAGAAAGGTTTAATGCTATTGTGGTGATTGTGGATAGATTAACTAAGTCCGCCTATTCCTTCCAGTAAAAGAAAGTACCACCTCAGATCATTGGCTCAGATCTACATGAAAGATATAGTCAGATTCACGGTGTGCCCAAGACTAGTGTCAGACAGAGTTTTGAGATTTTTTTCAGCTTTCTGGACTTTTGCAGAGAAATTTGGGTACCCGTTTGGCATTCAGTACAGCCTATCATCCTCAGACAGATGGCCAACCAGAGAGAATGAATCAGGTGCTTGAGGACATGTTGAAGCCTGCTGTATGGATTATAGATGACATGGCATGAAATGTTACCTTTAGTGGAGTTTGCCTACAACAACAGTTTCAGTCTATAATAAGATGGCGCCTTACGAGGCTTTGTATGGTAGACGAGTAGGTCTCCACACATTGGGATGAATCGGCGAAAGAGTGAGTTGAGTACAGCTCTTGGCCAAGATGACTCAGAAAATGATAGAGGATGTAAGACTACCCGAAATAGAATGAAGCAAGCCCAAGACAGACAGAAGAGTTTGCCGACTTAAAGAGAAAAGAAGTGGAGTTCCAAGTGGGTGATAAGGTATTTTTGAAAGTTTCCCCTTATAAACGAGTAATGCCTTCGGAACAAAGGAAAGTTAGCACCAAGATATATTGGTCCATTTGAATTATTGCAACGAATTGGAAAAGTTGCCTACAGGTTGGCACTACCACCTCGTATGGACAAGGTACATGAGTCTTCCTTGTCTCATGCTGCGAAAGTATGTAAGTGATCCCTCCCACATCTTGAGTATAGAAGATGTCGATCTTATAGAGAATCTTGTGTATAAGGAGGCCCTATACAGATTTTAGATCGGAAGTTAAAGAGCTCCGGAACAAGTATTCCGTCAGTGAAGGTTCTTTGGAGGAATCACAAAGTAGAGGAAGCCACATGGGAGACGGAACAGGATTTGCAGAAGAGGTACCCGGAGTTATTCCTGTGAATTTCAAGGACGAAATTGTTTTAAGGGGGGGAGAATTTTAATATCCCACTTGAGGTACGTATTTAAGATTTACTGTATTAGTTAAAAGTTTACTGTTTTAGTTTCAATTGAGTTTGTATGTTGAGTTGGTTGAATGGTTGCCCTGAAATTGGTTGAATTTTGGTGAAGTTTGGAAATCCAATCTTTGCCGGGGTGAAGAAGAAGCTTCGCCGCGGCGAGGAGGAGCTGCACCCACGGGTAGGTTCTGCCCTGTTTCGCCGCGGCGACGAAAAGTTCTTCGCCGCGACGACGAGCCTAATACAAAGTTTCTTGAGTTTTCTAGAGAATTCTTCTTTTGGGGCACAAGGACCATTCTACCCCTAATTAGTAAGAAAAGTGGGGAGTAAAATGAAAGGAAATTTAGTGGAGATTGTGTTTGGATGGGGATGTAGTTGTAAAGAATCAAAGGATATAGATGAAATTTCCAAGGAAGAACAAGGGCAAAATGGGAAATGATGCTTATAATATGAGCTAAAAAGTGTTAAGTGTAGAGAAACCCTTTAGTCCATCCATTCCACCGCCTCTTCCATTTGCCCACTTTCTCTCAATTTCTCCATCCAATCTTCCAAGATTTCTAAGGGATTTAAGAGGGTTTTTTAGTAGAGATTTCATCTAAAGCATCCTAAGGTAAGGATTCATGCTTTAGATGTGAGTTTTCTTATAATTATAGTGAAGTCTTATTTGGTTGTTGTTGTTCTTGTTGTGGTTTTGAGTTGTAGATAGGAGACAAGACAACAAAGGGAAGGAAAAGTGCTAAAGAAGTCACCTTTTCACAAGGTAAGTAAATCCAACTAACTTGAGTTTTGAATAAGCTTTTGAGTCGAGATGTATGCATGATCAGTATGTAGTATGCTTGATGAGAAATTGAGTTGAGATGAGTAGCTATTTTGTGGTTGTTGGATAGACTCCATGTATGAGAAGTGTTGTTGATGTGTGATGAGAAATGGAATTTGAGATGAAGTTTGAGAGATGTGGTGTAAACCTTTTTGGAAGTGCTTTTCTTGACAGGGATTATGGTTATATGAGGGAGTTTTCTCCCATTTTGGATGGCTAGAGAATGAAGTATAGTAGTAATTATAGTAGAGTGTTTTATGCACATGAGTTGTTTGATGAAATGCCTAAGTGAAATCTGCCCTGTCACTGCCATGACTTTCTAAGTGATTTTTGGGCATCTTACTGATTGAACTGGGCTGAGATCAAAACATAGAAGTTATAGCCCTGTTTCGAAGCTTTAAAATGAGACCAAAACCATAGCAATCCGAGATGTATATCTCAAGTTATGGCCTTTTTAGTGTGACCTGTGCAGAATGACTGTTTTGAGGAAATCTTGTATTTGGTATTTCATAAGTGCATTAGTGAGCATGAGCTATCCATACACAATTGTTTATACACTTAAGAAGTAGCTTGAGACATAGTAGAGAATTTGAGTATAAGCTACTTTAAGAGCTAAGAGAAAGAGAATAGAGTAGGTTATGTGATGGGGAACCCGTGAGTAATGGGTAGAGTATTCCCGCATGTACGCCGCATTGAGAGAGCGGCATGAGTATCAGATAGAGAAGTGGTGTAGCCCATGAGAGTGCATGCAGATGAGGGCTATACCCGAGTACCCGAGAGAGAGATTATATACTCACATGGCCAAGGGTTCCGAATCCATGCATAACCGAGTCTGATCGGCTAGAATGAGTAGAGATCACGTAGAGTGGGAGCGAGTCCCGGCCGTGCCCCTGGTAAGAAAGGGCCGTGACGTACTAAAGAGTTACTAGAAAAGAGTTCTAAGAGAAAGAAAAAGAGAAAGAGAAAGAGAGAGAAGTACCCAAAGAGAAATTGAATGAGAAGTTGTAAGGAAAGAATTAGAGAGAGAGTTACAGGGATAGATGAGTAGAGGATTTACTTACTAAGCATTATTTTAGTGCTCACCCCGTTGTTTTCCTATGTTTTGCAGGATCCAGGTGAGGACGCAGTCAGATGGACGTCAACATGCGAGGGGAAGCGGTTACACTGTCCACCATGTTTTAGTATCTTTTGAATACATTATAAGTTTGTGTATATATATATATATATATGTTTAATAAAAATAAAATTTTGGGCCCAATTTCTTTATATTATTTTATATATATTTTATTATGAGAATTTGAGTAGTAGTGGCTATTACAACGGGCCCCTAGGTGACCTATCGATTCCTCCAGGCTCAAGGAAATCGGTTTTAGTTCGGCCATGTACCGGCACGTTTTAATATTTTGTTTAGAATGCATGCTAAGGTTGAATGTTCAATAACATGCCAAACAATGTCATTCTAACGAAGATAATAATCTGGTGAGACATTAAATAATAAACGCTCAATAAAAGTATATTAAGTCATGTATGCCTTCCATCACCATGGTTTTAATCAAACCACTGTTCATCGGAACCTTGTTCACCAAAGCGAAGGGTACACTTCTACCAGTGGGAGGTTAAAATTCATTGGAGTTTTCCTTAATGGTGATGGGTCGACTTAAAATGACGATTTTGCTTGTTCGTCGAAGCAAAGGTTGATAAACGTCATAGGCATAGTAGAGAAGTACACATATTGTATGTACGTGGAGGCATGTAGTGTCCACTCTACTGATACTGAGAATCACACTTGAGGGCAATGGTTGGAACCATTAGATTGTGTGATTGGCTTGTTGGCTTCTTCACATTTGAGGTTTATAGTAGAAGCTATCAACTGGTGTGGATTAAGTTTTTTGGCCTACCTAATCAACCCATTTTGGCTTGTTCACCAAAGCGAAGGTTTGAAATGGGCTGGATGGGATCTCAATCCACTAGGAAAGCCAACAGGCTTTTCCGAGTTAATAGTGAGGGTTATTGACTTAAGGAAAATAGTGGGAGCATCGTTTATTAAAAGACCATATTAAATAATAATAAACTTTATAATAACTTTTTCTTTTCTGCAATTGTAGATTCACCAAAGTGAGCATTATGAACCTGAGACCGATAATCGAGAAAGAAAATAGGTTAGATGGATCCAATTTCTTAGACTGGTATCGTAATCTTTGGATTATACTCAAGTCAGAAAAAAAATTGTATATCCTTGAAAAGCCATACATGGCTGATCCTAGTCCTGATGCCACTTAGGAAGTAAAGGATACTTATCAAAAGTTCCTTGATGATGTTGATGGTGTTCAATGCTTGATGTTAGCATCGATGACACCAGTGCTGCAAAAGTAACATGAGAATATGGATGCTGCTTGCATCATTCTACACCTCAAAAAGCTTGTCGAAGGGAATGCTCGACATGAGAGGTACAAGGTGTCAAAGGCACTGTTTGGAAGTTGTCTGACTAAGGGAGCCCAAGTTGGTCCTCATGTGCTCAAGATGGTCGAGCACATAGAAAGGCTTGAGATTTTGGGATTTAAGTTGGATGCAGAATTAAAAATGGATTTAATTCTACAATCCTTGCCAGACTCTTATGCACCATTCATAATGAACTTCAATATGAACATGATGGTGAAAACCCTGTCAGAGCTTTTGAACATGCTGAGGACTGTAGAGCAGCACTTGAAGAAGTCCAAGCCTATTTTACTGGTTGCTGCTAGTAAAGGTAAGGGTAAGGGTAAGGGTAAGGGTAAGGGTAAGGCCAAGGCCAAATTCAGGCCTAAGCCCAAAAGACAGGGTGCTCTTGGGCCTGAAAGTGGCATAAGGAAGGGCAAAGTAGTCTGTTTCTATTGTGACAAGCCTAGCCACTGGAGGAAACACTGCAAGGCTTTCCTCACAAGCAAGAAGAAATCAGAGGCTACAACTTTAGGTATATTTATAATTGAGATTAACTTCTCTCCCATAACATCTTGGGTCATTGACACAGGATGTGATACTCACATTTTTACTAATGTGTAGGGACTAAGGCAGAGTAGAGTGCTCACCAAGGGAGAGTTGGACCTACGAGTTAGAAATGGAGCACATGTGGCTGCATTAGCTATAGGAACTTACTGTTTATCTTTGCCTACGGGCTTATTATTGGAACTACATAACTGTTATTACGTACCTTCTATTTCTAGAAATATTATTTTAGTATCCGGTTTGGATAATATAGGGTATTATTTTGAGATATCTAATGGATTGTTGTCCTTTAGTTTGAATGGTATTCTATTTGGAATTGCAAGGTTATATGTTCTTGATTTAAACAATAAAGATATTCTTAATGTTGAAACCAAGAAAGCTAAACATAGCAGTCAAAACCAGACATATCTTTGGCACTATAGATTGGGTCATGTTAATAAGACCCGCGTTGCAAAACTTCAAAGGGATCGAGTTTTGGACCTTTTTGACTTTCAGTCATTTGAGGTATGCAGTCATGCCTATTAGGCAAGATGACCAAATCTCCATTTATAGGACAAGGTAAAAGGGCTACTAAACTGTTGGGCATCATCCATAGTGATGTATGTGCTCCACTAACAGTTAAAGCCACAGGTGAATATTCATACTTCATCACATTTACTAATGATTTCAGTAGATATGGCTATGTCTACCTTATGAGACATAAATTTGAAGCCTTTGATAAGTTCAAAGAATTCAGGAATGAAGTAAAGAATATGTTGGGCAAAAGTATTAAAACTCTTTAGTTGGATCGAGGAGGTGAATGCTTAAGCTTAGGGTTTTCTGAATACCTGAAGGAATGTGGGATAGTATCACAACTCAACCCTCCATATACACCCTAACACAATTGAGTGTCTAAAAGAGGAATAGGACCTTACTTGACATGGTTAGATCGATGATGAGTTTTAGTGATCTACCTACATCATTCTGGGTTATGCCCTAGAGACTGCGACTCACGTTTTGAACCATGCGCCGTCAAAGTCCATAGATAAGACTCCATATGAACTATGGAGTGGGCAAAAGCCCAACTTGTCTTATCTAAGGATTTGGGGTTGCAAAGCTTATGTTAAGAAATTGACTTCGAACAAGCTGGGCCCAAAATCCTGTAAATGTATATTTGTGGGGTATCCAAAGGAGACCAAAGGATACTATTTCTACCACCCAGAAGAGCACAAAATTTTTGTTGCTCATTCTGGTGTCTTCTTAGAAAAGGAATTTTTCCTAAGAAGTACTAGTGGGAGAAAAGTAGAACTCAATGAAGTTCTAGAACCACAAAATATACTAGACGAAGGACGGGATGATGTACCACAGAAGGTGGTTGAACGTTGATAATCCGAGGATTATACTGTTTTTATTAGGCTTTTTGGTCGTATTTTAGATACTTCTTAGTTCATTTTTACCTGAATTGTACTTAATTCTATACATTTTTTGTTTTAGGCCAAAATGGACATTTTGAGCAAATAATGAGCGAATTGCAGTTTCTAGACCCATAAGTAAGTGGATCTCAAAATTTGGGAGAGTTGTGAAGCTGAGTGGAGCACTATGAAGCTTGTTCCCATGGGAGAGCATCGAAGATCGAAGATTCAAGCAAAGATGCAAGCGGAGGGCAATTCTGTAATTTTAGAGTTCTTCATTAAGGTTTGCCGCAGCGAAGTTGGTTCTTTGCCATAGCGAAAGGAGTTACGCACGAGAGTCATTTTTACTTCGTCGCCGCGGCGAGATTCCTTCTTCGCCGCTGCGAAGTCTATGAATTTCAGTTTTCTCTAAAACGCACAGTTTCATTTTTAGCTAAAGTCTTAGGTTTTTGGGCGAACTATAAAAGCAAAACTTTTCCATTTTTAAAGGGTTCGTCGTTTTTTAGTCTAAGCAGCTATTTTTGTTTTCCTTAGTTTAGATTTGACGAATTTTGATTGAGAAGTGAGAAGATTTGGGATTGAATCTTGTGGATTCTTTTACTAGGGGAGATCTCTTGTCTTTTCTCTCATTTCAATATGTTGATTGTTGGGTTATTCGATTTTCTTGCTTGTTGTGTTGATTTACCCATTTTGGGTTAGGGTTTTGGTGTAATTCGGATTCCCATGGATTGAGTAATTGATTGTTGTTATTTTCATATGCTATTGCATAGATTGTGTGATTATTCTGATTTTTATCCTAGTTAGTAAATACGGGTATGGCAAAAAAAGGGTACGGGAATTTTACGGGTATAATACAGCAAACGATGAAAAATATGTTTATAAAAATTCAGCCATAAAATTTGGATACGGAAAAAATACGATATGGGTATATACGGGTTTAATACGGTACATTGTCCATAATATGTTTTGAAAAATACGGCAATATCACTCTTAGTTTTAACACTTTTATGGCCACCTCCTCTTTATTGATGTGACTAGTTTCCCGACTTCAGTTTTTGTATGTATCAATAAGTAGTTTTGGATTTTTACATGTCAAAGGGGCATTGTTATTGTGGGAACAGTGATTTTCTGTTTTTATGCTTTATATATCTCTGCTTCTTTGTTGAGCCACTTTAGTTAAGCTTGTTTATATTTATTTTCGCTATTGTCTTATGTTTGTAACAATGATGCAGGACCACAAAGAGAAGAGAAAGATGGAAAACGTTTATGTAAAAGTCATCTTCATATTGTCAGTTCAAGTGATTCCTTTTCTGCTTGGCTTTTGTTTTGGTAGGTGGATATGCATTAAATGGTGCGTCAGGCCAAGGATTTCAATCTGATGGGGATTCTTCAAATACAACAGTGAGTTTCATGCCTCTTTCATCTAGTTTTTTGGATGAGGACCAGCACTTTGGCTAATCCTTGTTTTGTTATAGATATTTGTTGGAGGGCTTGATGCTAATGTCACTGATGAAGATCTCAGACAACCTTTTTCTCAATATGGTGAAATAGTCTTTGTTAAAATACCAGTTGGAAAAGGATGTGGGTTTGTACAATTTGCCAACAAGTGAAGTTTCTGGTTGTATTTTCCTGCAGCATATTGGTAAACAAAGTAATAATCAAGAGATGAAGAAAAGCTAAAAACATGAAGAAATGAAGAAGAAAAGTTGAATAAGAACTGAGGAAGAAGAAGTGAAGAACTGATTTTTAATTTTTAGAAAAAACCCACTAAAACGATGTCGTTTTGGGGGTGAGATTTTGTTTTTTTTTTTTTTTTTCAATAATTCGCGAATAGTTCGCGAATTATACAGGAAGTCTTATTATAAGTGAATTATACAACAGATTTTACAAAATACGTATACGTGCGTTTTATACGCGAATTATACGGCTGTCCGTACAATTCGCGTATAATACGCATTTTTTACTAACTAGGATTTTTATTGCTTTTAATTGATGAACATGATGAGATTGAGAAATGAATCATGTTAGGCTTCTTGGGTAATCACCATTGTAATATTGAATGCTAGAGATAGATTTGAGAATCAATGAAATCAATCTAGATTCCATGTGCTTAATGAACATAGAGCTATTAATCTTCAAGTTGTTGGGTGCAGAAGTTTAATAGGGAAGAGTAGGAAAACATAGCCTGAGAAGGTATGTTTTAAAATTTAGAGAATTCGATTTACAATCAATGCATGTGAATATGGAAATAGCATAATCCATAGGCTTAATCCATAGAGTCCGAATGAAGTCAAAACCCTATCCGTTTGTTTGAATTGATATTACCCTTGTTTTTAATCTTGCTTTCATAATTTAGTTTTTATTAGTTAGAAAATTTTGTTTTAGTTTTAGTTTAATTTTCTCCCATTAATCCAAACGAATTCGATTGCTTCAACTTGAAAATAGTAGAAAACTTAGTGCTGAACAACCAATCCTCGTGGGAACGATACTCACTCACTCATTACTTTATTACTTTGTGCGATTAGTGCGCTTGCTATTTATATATGTTGTAGTAACAATGCATCAAACATCAAGAGGAAGTTACTCCACAACTTGTGGATCAAAGTGAACCACCTCAGGTAGCACAGGAGCTACATAGATCTGGGAGAGTACGCCATGAGCCCAAGAGATAACGTTATCTCATGACTCAACATGGTTATGTACTAGTCTACCAAGACGACGAACCTAGAACCTACTAAGATGCTATATCGGATCCAGATTCCATTAAATGGCTTGAAGCCATGAAATCTGAGATGGACTTCATGTACCAGAACCAAGTATGGTCTCTGGTGGAACCACCTGAAGGGGTAAAACCCATAGGATGTAAATGGGTCTTCAAGAAGAAGACTGACATGGATGGCAAGGTGCATACTTATAAGGCATGACTGGTTGCCAAAGGTTTCAAACAAATTCATGGTATTGACTATGAAGAAACCTTTTCGCTAGTTGCCATGATTAAATCCATCCGGATTATACTTGCGATTGCTGCATGCCATGACTATGAAATTTGGCAAATGGATGTCATAACAGCTTTCCTGAATGGAAACCTTGAAGAGGATGTGTATATGGCACAACCTGATGGTTTCGTTCTTGATGGGTAAACTGATAGGGCATGCAAGTTGCAGAGATCCATATATAGACTCAAGCAAGCTTCAAGGAGCTGGAACATGCGTTTTGATGAAGCCGTAAAAGAATTTGGTTTTTATCAAGAATGAAGATGAGCCCTGTGTTTACAAGAAAGTGAGTGGGAGCGTAGTGGCATTCCTACTGTTGTATGTCGATGACATACTTCTGATCGGGAATGATATACCGAACTTGCAATCGGTAAAGACTTGGTTATCCAAGTGCTTGTCCATGAAGGACTTAGGGAAAGTAGCCTACATCCTTGGAATAACGATCTATCGTGATAGATCGCGTAGGTTGCTTGGCCTGAGTCGAAGTGCATATATTGACAAAGTACTGAAAAGATTCAATATGGAAGAATCCAAAAATGGATTTCTTCCGATGTCACATGGTGTTTATCTCTCTAAGGAAATGTGTCCTATAACACAAAATGAGAGAGATAGGATGAAGAGGATCCCATATGCATCAGCAATTGGATCTATCATGTATGCCATGCTATGTACTCAGATTGATGTCTCATATGCTTTGAACAGTTGCAGTAGATATCAATTGGATCCAGGTGAGCATCACTGGATGGTGGTCAAGAACATTCTTAAGTACCTGAAGAGGACTACGGATATGTTCTTGGTTTATGGAGGGGAAGATGAGCTCACTGTAAGAGGTTACAATGATGCTAGTTTCCAAATGGACAAAGATGATTATCGATCGCAATCAGGATTTGTATTCTGTCTCAACGGGGGTGCAATGAGCTGGAAGAGCTCCAAGCAAAGCACTATAGCGGACTCTACAATAGAGGCTGAGTATATTGCATTATCAGATGCGACCAAGGAGGCAGTCTAGATTAAAAAGTTCATCACTAAACTTGGTGTGGTTTCCATGATTGTTGATTCAGTAGACATCTATTGTGACAACAATGGAGCAATCGCTCAAGCCAGGGAACCACGGTCTCATCAGAAGTCCAGACACATACTCAGACGATTCCATCTCATCAGAGAAATAGTTGAGAGGAAAGATCTGCATATTAGTAAAGTGCATACTGACGACAATCTCGCAGATCCACTAACGAAGCCTCTATTGCAGTAGAAGCCTGAAAGGCACTTGAGATCATTTGGTATTAAATACATGAATGATTGGCTATAGTGCAAGTGGCGGATTGTTAGAGTAGTTCCCTAGAGCCTATTGTAGAATTGACTCTTTGTAATAATGTTCATTGATCAATAAAAGGCATCTTATTCTACATCACGTAAATCATCATTGTATGCACTGATATATGTCCTTAGAATGGTAGAACCGTGACAGGGGTATCAAGTGTTTCAAATCTTGATTGTGAGAACCCTATGAGCACAAATGGTGGCCATTCTAGAAACGTCCGTAGCCCCAATATTAGACAATACGGTAAGTCTATCATAGTGTTGAGCGACTCTATCGAAAGGCAGTGACTGATCTCACTTATCAAGGTTGTTTGGTGACAACCTAGTGCAATACATAGGTGCTTGCTGTAGGCAAGTTCACTGGACTAACCCACCAAAGGATTCCATATGGATGGTAACCCCAGTGTCTATGGAATAAATCCTCTAATGAATGGTGGTGCATGTGATCCTTAGACTTGAGATCACCAGAGCACCTTGTGCACTGATTGGTGCATTTTGACACTAGCCCAACGCTATTCTATTCAGAGCTATCAATGGGTAGTGATTGCCTGTATCAAGAAGTGTATCAAGACTATGATGGATCAACAGAAGATTCATCATTCCTAGGTACGGGAGAAGTTATCTCATGGCATAATCCAATAAATGGCAATGACACTAAAACTATGGCCATAGTGGGATTAAGTTGTTGCTCTATCCAGTTTATAATTTAGGTCATTGGTCCAGTAACTGAATACATAATATCGAGAGTAACCGAAGTTGACACTATTTCTATGCCTCGGTCTCGTCGAGATAACATTTGATGAAAGGATTGGATTGTACGGTAACCATATCTGAATCTATCAGGTGGTCATGATGCCTTGCTAGGGGCCAATCTTGGTCTGTGTATAGTGAGACGATTAATTGGTGTTAATCGCAATGCTAAACACTGCCGGTATGACAAAAAGCCTACGGGTCACATACATAGAACATAATTTAAGAACCAGTTTATAAGAAGTCAGAAATTCAGAGGGTGAATAGTTTAGAATTTTTGGATGTGTTCCGAAAGATTACCGGGTTTACCGCCAGAAAGAGAGGTTAAGTTAGTATTGAACTTGCACCAGGACAGCACACTATCTAAAGCCCCTTATCGAATGGCCCCAGCAGAACTTCAAGAATTAAGAAACAATCCAGGAGCTTTAGATAAAGGTTTTATCCGACCGAGTCATTCTCCCTGGGGAGCCCCAAGTTTGTTTGTGAAGAAGAAAGAGGATCACTACGGATGTGTATTGATTATAGAGAATTGAATAAGGTGACAGTGAAGAATAAGTACCTGCTACCTCGAATAGATGACTTGTTTGATCAGTTGAAGGGAGCAGCAGGATTCTCCAAGATTGATTTGAGGTCAGGGTACCATCAGGTAAGAGTGACTAAAAAGGATGTAGCTAAGACTACTTTTTGTACAAGGTATAGGCACTATGAGTTGTATGTATGATGCCGTTTGGTTTAACTAATGCCCCAGCCGTCTTTATGGACTTGATGAACCAGGTATTCCATGATTGTTTGGATCAATTCATAGTGGTTTTCATAGATGATATCCTGGTTATTCTAAGTCGAGAGAAGAGCATGAGGAACATTGAGAATAGTGCTGCAACGGTTAAGAGAAAGGCAGTTGTATGCTAAATTTTTTAAGTGTGAGTTTGGCTGATCAAGTGATATTTCGGGCCATACGTGTCGAAGGAAGGGATTTCAGTAGATCCAAGCAAGGTAAAAGTAATCCTTGAATGGCAAGAACGAAGACAATAAAAGAGGTCCGAAGTTTCTTAGGCCTGGCAGGTTTACACAGACGATTTGTTGAAGGGTTCGCCCAGTTGGCTAACCATGATAGCTCTTACAAACAGCGACTCCTTTTATATGGTCAGAAGCTTGTGAGGAATGTTTCCAAGAGTTAAAGAAGAGGCTAACAACAGCTTCAGTTGTGTGTGCCTCAGGAGGGTGTAGTTATGATATTTATACAGATGCCTCGTTGCAAGGACTTGGTGTTGTGTTAATGCAGTTAGTGGGTAATAGCATATGCCTTCGGCAATTGAAAGAGTATGAGACTAGATACCCTACGCATGACCTAGAATTGGCAGCCGTGGTCTTCGCTTTAAAGATTTGGAGGCATTCTTTATGGCCAAGAGTAATATCTACACCGATCACAAGAGTTTAAAGACTTCTTTCTCAAAAGGAGTTGAATATGAGATAGAGAAGGTGGTTAGAGCTGGTTAAGGATTATGAGTGTGAGATTAAGTATCAACCGAGGAAAGCAACGTAGTAGCTGATGCCTTGAGCAGAAAGCTTATTTGTCCCGGCTCACTAGGCAGAGAAAGAGTTGATAGAAGAGTTGTGTAAAGAACAGATTGAAGTATTCCGGGAAGATTGCCGGTTAGAGGTTCAATCCACTTTACTGGAGGAAGTTAGAGATAAGCAAGTGGTCGATGAGTGGTGTCAGAGAATAGTTCAACAAGTGTATGAGGGCGAGGTAACGGAGTTCCACTTACGGGATGGTGTCTTATTTCGGAATCGGTTGTGTATCCCCAAAATGATGAGTTGAAGAAGAGAATACTTACAGAGGCTCTGAACCCACACAATGCTCATCCTGGAGCAACCAAGATGTATCAAGATGCAAAGAAAAGCATTGATGGCTAGGTATGAAGAAGGATATCGAGAATTTGTAGCCAAGTGCTTGGTTGTCAGCAGGTAAAACAGACACCAAAGGCCGTCAGGGTTGCTTCATCCACTTAGTATTCCAGAATGGAAATGGGAGAGTATTTCGATGGATTTTATTACAGGTCTCCCTAGAGTACAGAAGGTTATAATGCTATTGGGTGATTGTGGATAGATTAACTAAGGTCCGCCTATTTCCTTCCAGTAAAGAAAGTACCACCTCAGATCAGTTGGCTCAGATCTACATGAAAGATATAGTCAGATTACACGGTGTGCCCAAGACAATAGTGTCAGACAGAGATTTGAGAATTTGTTTCAGCTTTCTGGACTAGTTTGCAGAGAAATTGTGGTACCCGTTTGGCATTCAGTACAGCCTATCATCCTCAGAAGATGGCCAAACAGAGAGAATGAATCAGGTGCTTGAGGACATGTTGAGAGCCTGCTGTATGGATTATAGAATGACATGGCATGAAATGTTACCTTTAGTGGAGTTGCCTACAACAACAGTTATCAGTCTATAATAAAGATGGCGTTACGAGGCTTTGTATGGTAGACGATGTAGGTCTCCACTACATTGGGATGAGATCGGCGAAAAGAGTGAGTGAGTACAGCTCTTGGGCCAGAGATGACTCAGAAAATGATGAGGATGTAAGACTAATCCGAAATAGAATGAAGCAAGCCCAAGACAGACAGAAGAGTTATGCCGACTTAAGAGAAAAGAAGTGGAGTTCCAAGTGGGTGATAAGGTATTTTTGAAAGTTTCCCCTATAAACGAGTAGCGCTTCGGGAACAAAGGAAAGTTAGCACCAAGAATTTGGCCATTTGAAGTATTGCAACGAATGGAAAAGTTGCTACAGGTTGGCACTACCACCTCGTATGGACAAGGTACATGATGTCTTCCATGTCTCAAGCTGCGAAAGTATGGAAGTGATCCCTCCACATCTTGAGTATAGAAGATGTCGATCTTATAGAGAATCTTGTGTATAAGGAGCGCCTATACAGATTTAGATCGGAAGATTAAAGAGCTCCGGAACAAGAGTATTCCGTAGTGAAGGTTCTTTGGAGGAATCACAAAGTAGAGGAGCCACATGGGGACGGAACAGGATTTGCAGAAGAGGTAACGGAGTTATTCCTGTGAATTTCAAGGACGAAATTGTTTAAGGGGGGAGAATTTTAATATCCCACTTGAGGTACGTATTTAAGATTTACTGTATTAGTTAAAAGTTTATGTTTTAGTTCAATTGAGTTTGTATGTTGAGTTGGTTGAATGGTTGCCCTGAAATTGGTTGAATTTTGGTGAAGTTTGGAAATCCAATCTTGCCGGGGTGAAGAGAAGCTTCGCCGCGGCGAGGAGGAGCTGCACCCAGGGTAGGTTCTGCCCTGTTCGCGCGGCGACGAAAAGTTCTTCGCCGCGGACGAGCCTATACAAAGTTTCTTGAGTTTTCTAGAGAATTCTCTTTGGGGCACAAGGACCATTCTACCCCTAATTAGTAAGAAAAGTGGGGAGTAAAATGAAAGGAAATTTAGTGGAGATTGTGTTTGGATGGGGATGTAGTTGTAAAGATCAAAGGATATAGATGAAATTTCCAAGGAAGACAAGGGCAAAATGGGAAATGATGCTTATAATATGAGCTAAAAGTGTTAAGTGTAGAGAAACCCTTGTCCATCATTCCACCGCCTCTTCCATTTGCCCACTTCTCTCAATTTCCATCCAATCTTCCAAGATTTCTAAGGGATTTAAGAGGGTTTTTTAGTAGAGATTTCATCTAAAGCATCCTAAGGTAAGGATTCATGCTTTAGATGTGAGTTTTCTTATAATTATAGTGAAGTCTTTTTGGTTGTTGTTGTTCTGTTGTGGTTTGAGTTGTAGAGAGGAGACAAGACAAAGGGAAGAAAAGTGCTAAAGAAGTCACCTTTTCACAAGGTAAGTAAATCACTAACTGAGTTTTGAATAAGCTTTTGAGTCGAGATGTATGCATGATCAGTATGTAGTATGCTTGATGAGAATTGAGTTGAGATGAGTGCTATTTGTGGTGTGTTGGATAGACTCCATGTATGAGAAGTATTGTTGAGTGTGATGAGAAATGGAATTTGAGATGAAGTTTGAGAGATGTGGTGTAAACCTTTTTGGAAGTGTTTTCTTGACAGGGATTATGGTTATATTAAGGAGTTTTCTCATTTTGGATGGCTAGAGAATGAGTATAGTAGTAATTATAGTAGAGTGTTTTTATGCACATGAGTTGTTTGATGAAATGCCTAAGTGAAATCTGCCCTGTCACTTCCGTGACTTTCTAAGTGATTTTTTGGCATCTTACGGATTGAACTAGGCTGAGACCAAAACATAGACGTTATAGCCCTGTTTCCAAGCTTTGAAACGAGACCAAGTCCGTAGCAATCTGAGATGTATATCTCAAGTTATGGCCTTTTAGTGTGACCTGTGCAGAATGATTGTTTTAGGAAATCTTGTATTGGTATTTCATAAGTGCATTAGGGAGCATGAGCTATCCATAACACATTGTATGCACTTAGAGTAGCTTGAGACTAGTAGAGAATTTGAGATAAGCTACTTAAGAGCTAAGAGAAAGAGAATAGAGTAGGTTATGTGATGGGGAACCCGTGAGTAATGGGTAGAGTATTCCGCATGTAGCCGCATTGAGAGAGCGGCATGAGTATCAGATAGAGAAGTGGTGTAGCCCATGAGTGCATGCAGATGAGGGTATACCCGAGTACCCGAGAGAGAGATTATAACTCACATGGCCAAGGGTTCCGAATCCATGCATAACCGAGTCTGATCGGCTAGAATGAGTAGAGATCACGTAGAGTGGGAGCGAGTCCCGGCCGTGCCCCTGGTAAGAAAGGGCCGTGACGTACTAAAGAGGTACTAGAAAAGAGTTCTAAGAGAAAGAAAAAGAGAAAGAGAAGAGAGAGAAGTACCCAAAGAGAAATTGAATGAGAAGTTGTAAGGAAAGAATTAGAGAGAGAGTTACAGGGAGATGAGTAGAGGATTATTACTAAGCATTATTTTAGTGCTCACCCCGTTGTTTCCTATGTTTTGCAGGACCAGGTGAGGACGCAGTCGATGGACGTCAACATGCGAGGGGAAGCGGTACACTGTCCACCATGTTTAGTATCTTTTGAATACATTATAAGTTGTGTAGATATATATATATATTGTTTAATAAAAATAAATTTTGGGCCCAATTTCTTATATTATTTATATTATTTTTATATGAGAATTTGAGTAGTAGTGGCTATTACAACGGGCCCCTAGGTGACCTATGATTCCTCCAGGCTCAAGGAAATCGGTTTTAGTCGGCCGTACCGGCACGTTTTAATATTTTGTTTAGAATGCATGCTAAGGTTGAATGTTCAATAACATGCCAAACAATGTCATTCTAACGAAGATAATAATCTGGTGAGACATTAAAATAAACGCTCAATAAAAGTATATTAAGTCATGTATGCCTTCCATCACCAGGTTTAATCAAACCACTGTTATCGGAACCTTGTTCACCAAAGCGAAGGGTACACTTCTACCAGTGGGAGTTAAAATTCATTGGAGTTTTCCTTAATGGTGAGGGTCGACTTAAATGACGATTTTGCTTGTTCGTCGAAGCAAAGGTTGATAAACGTTAAGGCATAGTAGAGAAGTACACATATTGTATGTACGTGGAGGCAGTAGTGTCCACTCTACTGATACTGAGAATCACACTTGAGGGCAATGGTTGGAACCATTAGATTGTGTGATTGGCTTGTTGGCTTCTTCACATTTGAGGTTTATAGTAGAAGCTATCAACTGGTGTGGATTAAGTTTTTTGGTACCTACTCAACCCATTTTGGCTTGTTCACCAAAGCGAAGGTTTGAAATGGGCTGGATGGGATCTCAATCCACTAGGAAAGCCAACAGGCTTTTTCCGAGTATAGTGAGGGGTATTGACTTAAGGAAAATAGTGGGAGCATCGTTATTAAAAGACCATATAAATAATAATAAACTTTATAAAACTTTTTCTTTTCTGCAATTGTAGATTCACCAAAGTGAGCATTATGACATGAGACCGATAATCGAGAAAGAAAATAGGTTAGATGGATCCAATTTCTTAGACTGGTATCGTAATCTTTGGATTATACTCAAGTCAGAAAAAAAATTGTATATCCTTGAAAAGCCATACATGGGATCCTAGTCCTGATGCCACTTAGGAAGTAAAGGATACTTATCAAAAGTTCCTTGATGATGTTGATGGTGTTCAATGCTTGATGTTAGCATCGAGACACCAGTGGCTGCAAAAGTAACATGAGATATGGATGCTGCTTGCACATTCTACACCTCAAAAAGCTTGTCGAAGGAATGCTCGACATGAGAGGTACAAGGTGTCAAAGGCACTGTTTGGAAGTTGTCTGACTAAGGGAGCCCAAGTTGGTCCTCATGTGCTCAAGATGGTCGAGCACATAGAAAGGCTTGAGATTTTGGGATTTAAGGGATGCAGAATTAAAAATGGATTTAATTCACAATCCTTGCCAGACTCTTATGCACCATCTTAATGAACTTCAATATGAACATGATGGTGAAAACCTGTCAGAGCTTTTGAATGCTGAGGATGTAGAGCAGCACTTGAAGAAGTCCAAGCCTATTTTACTGGTTGCTGCTAGTAAAGGTAAGGGTAAGGGTAAGGGTAAGGGTAAGGGAAGGCCAAGGCCAAATTCAGGCCTAAGCCAAAAGACAGGGTGCTCTTGGGCCTGAAAGTGGCATAAGGAAGGGCAAAGTAGTTGTTTCTATTGTGACAAGCCTAGCCACTGGAGGAAACACTGCAAGGCTTTCCCACAAGCAAGAAGAAATCAGAGGCTACAACTTTAGGTATATTTTAATTGAGATTAACTTCTCTCCATAACATCTTGGGTCATTGACACAGGATGTGATACTCAAATTTTTACTAATGTGAGGGACTAAGGCAGAGTAGAGTGCTCACCAAGGGAGAGTTGGACCTACGAGGTAGAAATGGAGCACATGTGGCTGCATTACGCTATAGGAACTACTGTTTATCTTTGCCTAGGGCTTATTATTGGAACTACATAACTGTTATTACGTACTCCTATTTCTAGAAATATTATTTTAGTATCCGGTTTGGATAATATAGGGTATTATTTGAGATTCTAATGGATTGTTGTCCTTTAGTTTGAATGGTATTCTATTTGGAATTGCAAGGTTATATGTTCTTGATTTAAACAATAAAGATATTCTTAATGTTGAAACCAAGAAAGCTAAACATAGCGTCAAAACCAGACATATCTTTGGCACTATAGATTGGGTCATGTTAATAAGACCCGCGTTGCAAAACTTCAAAGGGATCGAGTTTTGGACCTTTTTGACTTTCAGTCATTTGAGGTATGCAGTCATGCCTATTAGGCAAGATGCAGACCAATCTCCATTTATAGGACAAGGTAAAAGGGCTACTAAACTGTTGGGCACATCCATAGTGATGTATGTGCCACTAACAGTTAAAGCCAGGTGAAATTCATACTTCATCACATTTACTAATGATTTCAGTAGATATGGCTATGTCTACCTTATGAGACATAAATTTGAAGCCTTTGATAAGTTCAAAGAATTCAGGAATGAAGTAAAGAATATGGTTGGCAAAAGTATTAAAACTCTTAGTTGGATCGAGGAGGTGAATGCTTAAGTTAGGGTTTTCTGAATACCTGAAGGAATGTGGGATAGTATCACAACCAACCCTCCATATACACCCTAACACAATTGAGTGTCTAAAAGAGGAATAGGACCTTACTTGACATGGTTAGATCGATGTGAGTTTTAGTGATATCCCTACATCATTCTGGGTTATGCCCTAGAGACTGCGACTCAGTTTTGAACCATGCGCCCGTCAAAGTCCATAGATAAGACTCCATATGAACTAGGAGTGGGCAAAAGCCCAACTTGCTTATCTAAGGATTTGGGGTTGCAAAGCTTATGTTAAGAAATTGACTTCGAACAAGCTGGGCCCAAAATCCTGTAAATGTATTTGTGGGGTATCCAAAGGAGACCAAAGGATAACTTCTACCACCCAGAAGAGCACAAAATTTTTGTTGCTCATTCTGGTGTCTTCTTAGAAAAGGAATTTTTCTAAGAAGTAAGTGGGAGAAAAGTAGAACTCAATGAAGTTCTAGAACCACAAATATACTAGAGAAGGAGGGAGATGTACCACAGAAGGTGGTTGAAAGTTGATAATCCGGGTTATACTGTTTTTATTAGGCTTTTTGGTCGTATTTTAGATATTCTTAGTTCATTTTTACCTGAATGTACTTAATTCTATACATTTTTTGTTTTAGGCCAAATGGACATTTGAGCAAATAAGAGCGAATTGCAGTTTCTAGACCCAAGTAAGTGGATCTCAAAATTTGGGAGAGTTGTGAAGTGAGTGGAGCACTATGAAGCTTGTTCCCAGGGAGAGCATCGAAGATCGAAGATTAAGCAAGATGCAAGCGGAGGGCAATTCTGTAATTTTAGAGTTTCATTAAGGTTTGCCGCAGCGAAGTTGGTTCTTTGCATAGCGAAGGAGTTACGCACGAGAGTCATTTTATCGTCGCCGCGGCGAGATTCCTTCTTCGCCGCTGCGAAGTCTATGAATTTCAGTTTTTAAAACGCACAGTTTCATTTTTAGCTAAAGTCTTAGGTTTTTGGGCGAACTAAAAGCAAAACTTTTCCTTTTAAAGGGTTGTCGTTTTTTAGTCTAAGCAGCTATTTTTGTTTTCCTTAGTTTAGATTTGACGAATTTGATTGAGAAGTGAGAAGATTTGGGATTGAATCTTGTGGATTCTTTTACTAGGGAGATCTCTTGTTTTCTCTCATTTCAATATGTGATTGTTGGGTTATTCGATTTTCTTGCTTGTTGTGTTGATTTACCCATTTTGGGTTAGGGTTTTGGTGTAATTCGGATTCCATGGATTGAGTAATTGATTGTTGTTATTTTCATATGCTATTGCATAGATTGTGTGTTATTCTGATTTTTATCCTAGTTAGTAAATACGGGTATGGCAAAAAAAGGGTACGGGAATTTTAGGGTTAATACAGCAAACGATGAAAAATATGTTTATAAAAATTCAGCCATAAAATTGGATACGGAAAAAATACGATATGGGTATATACGGGTTTAATACGGTACATTGTCCATAATATGTTTTGAAAAATAAGGCAATATCACTCTTAGTTTTAACATTTTATGGCCACCTCCTCTTTATTGATGTGACTAGTTTCCCGACTTCGTTTTTGTATGTATCAATAAGTAGTTTTGGATTTTTACATGTCAAAGGGGATTGTTATTGTGGGAACAGTGATTTTGTTTTTATGCTTTATATATCTCTGCTTCTTTGTTGAGCCACTTTAGTTAAGCTTGTTTATATTATTTTCGCTATTGTCTTATGTGTAACAATGATGCAGGACCACAAAGAGAGAGAAAGATGGAAAACGTTTATGTAAAAGTCATCTTATATTGTCAGTTCAAGTGATTCCTTTTCTGCTTGGCTTGTTTTGGTAGGTGGAATGCATTAAATGGTGCGTCAGGCCAAGGATTTCAATCTGTGGGGATTCTTCAAATAAACAGTGAGTTTCATGCCTTTTCATCTAGTTTTTTGGATGAGGACCAGCACTTTGGCAATCCTTGTTTTGTTATAGATATTTGTTGGAGGGCTTGATGCTAATGTCACTGATGAAGATCTCAGACAACCTTTTTCTCATATGTGAAATAGTCTTTGTTAAATACCAGTTGGAAAAGGATGTGGGTTTGTACAATTTGCCAACAAGTGAAGTTTCTGGTTGTATTTTCCTGCAGCATAGGTAAACAAAGTAATAATCAAGAGATGAAGAAAAGCTAAAAACATGAAGAAATGAAGAAGAAAAGTTGAATAAGAACTGAGGAAGAAGAAGTGAAGAACTGATTTTTAATTTTAGAAAAAACCCACTAAAACGATGTCGTTTTGGGGTGAGATTTTGTTTTTTTTTTTTTTTTTTTTCAATAATTCGCGAATAGTTCGCGAATTATAGGAAGTCTTTATAAGTGAATTATACAACAGATTTTACAAATACGTATACGTGCGTTTTATACGCGAATTATACGGCTGTCGTACAATTCGCGTATAATACGCATTTTTTACTAACTAGGATTTTTATTGCTTTTAATTGATGAACATGATGAGATTGAGAAATGAATCATTGTTAGGTCTTGGGTAATCAAATTGTAATATTGAATGTAGAGATAGATTTGAGAATCAATGAAATCAATCTAGATTCCATGTGCTTAATGAACATAGAGCTATTAATCTTCAAGTTGTTGGGTGCAGAAGTTTAATAGGAAGAGTAGGAAAACATAGCCTGAGAAGGTATGTTTAAAATTTAGAGAATTCGATTTACAATCAATGCATGTGAAATGGAAATAGCATAATCCAAGGCTTAAAATAGAGTCCGAATGAAGTCAAAACCTATCCGTTTGTTTGAATTGATATTACCCTGTTTTTAATCTTGTTTCATAATTTAGTTTTTATTAGTTAGAAATTTTGTTTTAGTTTTAGTTTAATTTTCTCATTAACCAAACGAATTCGATTGCTTCAACTTGAAAATAGTAGAAAAATTAGCGAACAACCAATCCTCGTGGGAAACGATACTCACTCACTCATTACTTTATTACTTTGTGCGATTAGTGGCTGCTTTTAATATGTGTAGTAAAAAGCATCAAAACTCAAGGGAAGTTACTCCCACGTGGATCAAAGTGAACCACCTCAGGTAGCACAGGAGCTACATAGATCTGGGAGAGTACGCCATGAGCCCAAGAGATAACGTTATCTCATGATCTCACATGGTTATGTACTAGTCTACCAAGACGACGAACCTAGAACCTACTAAGATGCTATATCGGATCCAGATTCCATAAATGGCTGAAGCCATGAAATCTGAGATGGACTTCAGTACGGCCGTGCCCCCGGTAAGAAGGGGCCGTGACTTACTAAAGAGTTACTAGAAAAGAGTTCTAAGAGAAAGAAAAAGAGAAAGAGAAAGAGAGAGAAGTACCCAAAGAGAAATTGAATGAGAAGTTGTAAGGAAAGAATTAGAGAGAGAGTTACGGGGATAGATGAGTAGAGGATTTACTTACTGAGCATTATTTTAGTGCTCACCCCGTTGTTTTCCTATGTTTTGCAGGATCCAGGTGAGGACGTAGTTGGATGGACGTCAACATGCGAAGGGAAGCGGTTACACTGTCCACCATGTTTTAGTATCTTTTGAATACATTATAAGTTTGTGTAAAAATGTATATATTTGTAAAGAATATATATATATATGTTTAATAAAAAGAAAATTTTGGGCCCAATTTCTTTATATTATTTTATTTATATTTTATTATGAGTTTTTGAGTAGTAGTGGCTATTACATTTTTGGTATCAGAGCCGAGATTTTTGGGATTTGACAGTGTGCCATTCTTCTCGCTATGACGTCCGATAGCCAACTGTGTAAATTAATTCTTTCCTTACTTTAAGTGTTCTTTTGAATTGATCAAGTATGGTTGTTTTATAGATGAGGCGTAGTAACAAGAGGAAGGGTAAGAGTGTGATGAATGAAGGAGAATCCTCTAACCCACCAAAATTGACTCCCCCTACCCTTGATGAGATGAGGATTCGAGCCATTGTACAGCAGGTTTTAGCGGAGAGTCAGGGGAGAGTTGTTCAGGAGAGAACCGAGACTCCCAATAGAGTACCGCCTCCAAGACAAGAGCGAGAAGGGCCGGTACCTCAGCCAGTGCAGACTCGGGGTGATCCGATTCAGGGGCTTGTAAATCAGCACCAGCCGCCAGCATTTAAGGGTATAACGGACCCGCTAGAGGCAGAGGAGTGGTTTAAGTCCGTAGAGCGGACGGCGGCATTGTTTCCCCTGAACGATAGAGAAAGGATCAGATATGCTAATTTCTTGCTTAAGGGAGATGCCCGGATATGGTGGGAATTAATGGAGGAGACTCATGATATAGCCTCGATGACCTGGGAGGAATTCAGAAGGTTGTTTGAGGCTGAGTACCGAACAGAAGATCGAGTACATGAGAAAGTCCAAGAGTTTATTCACCTGAAGCAGGGGACTAGTACTTTGAAGGAACATTCCGTAAGATTCAACTCACTTGCTCGCTTTGCACCTGGAATAGTATATACACCGGAGTTAAGGAGAGACAAGTTTGTGCAAGGGTTGAGATCAGATATTGCTCGAGATGTAATGACAGGAGTCGAGCCCCCTCATACCTACAGTGAAGCTCTAGCACGGGCTTTAAGGGCAGAGATTTATGTGAACAAATACATTGCAGAAGGGTTGGCTCTAATAGTACCTAGTGAGCCATCCACCACCTTATAGAGGGAGAGAGTAGATGTCACAAAGAACAGAGAAGTAAGGGCCAAGAAGAAGTTTCAACCAAGGAAGAATAGGAGAGATCGACAGTACAAGCGGCCCAGGACAGAAGGGTTTCCCCCTTGTGTTAAATGTGGGAGAAACCATACAGGGGAGTGTTTGAGGGATCAAAACGTGTGTTACAGGTGCCAACAGCCAGGGCATATGTGGAGAGATTGTAAAGCTCCCCTTCCACCGACAGCTCAGACCCCTAGAGGTACGAATGCTAGGGTTTTTACAGTGGCACAGGGTGAGGCCGAGGCCAGTCCATCAACCGTAACTGGTCAGTTGTTATTTCATGTTGTTTCTTTATATGCTTTGATTGATTCTGGAGCCACTCATTCTTTTATATCTCATGGAATGATAAAGAGATTAAATTTGAAACCTGTTAAAGTGAGTCAGCCCATTAAGATAGAGTTGCCCGATGGGGTTATTGTATTGACTCAAGAGATGTTGATAGGAGAGTCTGTAGTGATCCATGGTCGAGAGTTGGTAGTTGACTTAATAGTCTTCGATATGCCCGACTTTGATGTAATTTTAGGTATGGATTTCCTAGGGAGGAATGGAGTAGAAATTGATTGTCGGAAAAAGAAAGCGAGATTTAATCTCGATAATGGAGATAAGTTTAGTTTTGGAGAGGGCCATCGGTTGAGTATGTTGATTAGTAGTGTAAAGGCGAGAAAGATGTTGAGAAATGGGTGTTCTGGATACATTGCTCATGTAGTACAGAGTGGTGATGTTCCACANGCCAGGGTATTTACAGTGGCACAGGGTGAGGCCGAGGCCAGTCCATCAGCTGTAACTGGTCAGTTGTTATTTCATGTTGTTTCTTTATATGCTTTGATTGATTCTGGAGCTACTCATTCTTTTATATCTCATGGAATGATAAAGAGATTAAATTTGAAACCTGTTAGAGTGGGTCAACCCATTAAGATAGAGTTGCCCGATGGGGTTAGTGTGTTGACTAAAGAGATGTTGTTAGGAGAGTCTGTGGTGATCCATGGTCGAGAGTTGGTAGTTGACTTAATAGTCTTTGATATGCTCAACTTTGATGTAATTTTGGATTTCCTAGGGAGGAATGGAGTAGAAATTGATTGTCGGAAAAAGAAAGCGAGATTTAATCTCGATAATAGAGATAAGTTTAGTTTTGGAGAGGGCCATCAGTTGAGTATGTTGATTAGCAGTGTAAAAGCTAGAAAGATGTTGAGAAAGGGATGTTCTGGATACATTGCTCATGTAGTACAGAGTGGTGATGTTCCACAATTAGAATTTCAGAGGGTGCCGATAGTTCGGGAATTTTCATACATGTTTCTGGAAGATTTACCAGGTTTACCACCGGAAAGAGAGGTTGAGTTTAGTATTGAACTTGCACCAGGAACAGCACCTATATCTAAAGCCCCTTACCGAATGGCCTCAGTAGAGCTTTAAGAATTAAAGAAGCAACTCCAAGAGCTTTTAGATAAAGGTTTTATTCGACCGAGTCATTCTCCTTGGGGAGCTCCAATTTTGTTTGTAAAGAAGAAAGATGGATCACTGCGGATGTGTATTGATTACAGAGAGCTGATAAGGTGACAGTGAAGAGTAAGTACCCACTACCTCGAATAGATGATTTGTTTGATCAGTTGAAGGGAGCAGTAGTGTTCTCCAAAATTGATTTGAGGTCAGGGTACCATCAGGTAAGAGTGGCTAAGCAGGATGTAGCTAAGACTGTTTTCCGTACAAGGTATGGGCACTATGAGTTTGTAGTGATGCCGTTTGGTTTGACTAATGCCCCAGCAGTTTTTATGGACTTGATGAACTGGGTATTCCATGATTGTTTGGATCAATTCATAGTGGTTTTCATAGATGATATCCTGGTTTATTCTAAGTCGAGAGAAGAGCATGAGGAACATTTGAGAATAGTGCTGCAACGGTTGAGAGAAAGGCAGTTGTAAGCTAAATTTTTGAAATGTGAGTTTTGGCTTTATCAAGTAATATTTCTGGGCCATATTGTGTCGAAGGAAGGGATTTCAGTAGATCCGAGCAAGATAAAGGCAATCCTTGAATGGCAGAGGCCAAAGACAGTAAAAGAGATCCGAAGTTTCTTAGGCCTGGCAAGTTACTACAGACGATTTGTTAAAGGGTTCGCCCAGTTGGCTAAACCATTGACAGCTCTTACCAAATAGAAGACTCCTTTTGCATGGTCAGAAGCTTCTGAGGAATGTTTCCAAAAGTTGAAGAAGAGGTTAACAACCGCTCCAGTGTTAGTGTTACCTCAAGAGGGTGTAGATTATGACATTTATACGGATGCCTCTTTGCAAGGACTTGGTGCTATGTTAATGCAGTTAGGCAGGGCGATAGCATATGCCTCTCGGCAATTGAAAGAGTATGAGACGAGATACCTTACGCATGACCTAGAATTGGCAGCCGTGGTCTTCGCTTTAAAGATTTTGAGGCATTATCTTTATGGTGCCAAGAGTAATATCTACACCGATCATAAGAGTTTAAAGTATTTCTTCACTCAAAAGGAGTTGAATATGAGACAAAGAAGGTAGTTAGAGCTGGTTAAGGATTATGAATGTGAGATTAAGTATCAATCGGGGAAAGCCAACGTAGTAGCCGATGCCTTGAGTAGAAAGCTTATTTGTCCCGGCTCACTAGGCAGAAATAGTTGATAGAAGAGTTGTGTAAGGAATAGATTGAAGTGATCCCGAGAAGGATTGTCTGGTTAGAAGTTCAGTCTACTTTAGTGGAGGAAGTCAGAGTTAACCAAATGGCTGATGAGTGGTGTCAAAGAATGGTTCAGCAAGTACATGAGGGTAAGATGATGGAGTTCCACTTAGTGGATGGTGTCCTCTATTTCAAGAATCGATTATGTATCCCTCAGAATGGTGAGTTAAGAAAAAGGATTCTTATGGAGGCACATGACACACTGTACACTGCTCATCTTGGAGCAACCAAAATGTATCAAGATGTAAAGAAAGGCTACTGGTGGCCAAGTTTGAAGAAAGACATTGTAGAGTTTGTAGCTAAATGTCTGACTTGTCAGAGCATTTCGATGGATTTTATCACAGGTCTCCCTAGAGTACAGAGAGGTTATAATGCTATTTGGGTGATTGTGGATAAATTAACTAAGTTCGCCCATTTCCTTCCAGTAAAGGAAAGTACCACCTCAGATCAAGTGGCTCAGATCTACATGAAAGAGATAGTCAGATTACTTGGTGTACCCAAGACAACAGTGTCAGACAGAGATTCGAGATTTGTCTCAGCTTTCTAGACTAGTTTGCAGAGAAATTTGGGTACCCGTTTGGCATTCAGTACTGCCTATCATCCTCAGACGGATGGCCAAACAGAGAGAACAAATCAGGTGCTTGAGGATATGTTGAGAGCCTGTTGCATGGATTATAGAATGTCATGGCATGAAATATTGCCTTTGGTGGAGTTTGCCTACAACAACAGTTATCAGTCTACAATAAAAATGGCGCCTTACGAGGCTTTGTATGGTAGACGATGTAGGTCTCCACTACATTGGGATGAGATCGGCGAAAAGAGTGAGTTGAGTATAGCTCTTGGACCAGAGATGACGCAGAAAATGATTGAGGATGTAAGATTAATCCAAAACAGAATGAAGCAAGCCCAAGACAGACAGAAGAGTTATGCCGATTTAAAGAGAAAAGAAGTGGAGTTCCAAGTGGGTGATAAGGTATTTTTGAAAGTTTCCCCTTATAAACGAGCAATGCGCTTCGGGAACAAAGGGAAGTTAGCACTGAGATATATTGGTCCATTTGAGGTATTGCAACGAATTGGAAAAGTTGCCTACAGACTGGCACTACCACCTAGTATGGACAAGGTACATGACGTTTTCCATGTCTCGATGCTACGGAAGTATGTAAGTGATCCCTCCCATATCTTGAGCTTAGAAGATATTGATCTCGTAGAGAATCTTGTGTACGAGGAGTGCCCTGTACAAATTTTAGATCAGAAGGTTAAAGAGCTCCGGAACAAGAGTATTCCGCTAGTGAAGATTCTTTGGAGGAATCACAAAGTAAAAGAGGCCAAATGGGAGACAGAACAGGACATGCGGAATAGGTACCCAGAGTTATTCGTGTGAATTTCGAGGACGAAATTCTGTTGGGGGGGGAGGGGAATTGTAACACCCCACTTGAGGTACGTACTTAAGATTTTCTGTAGTACTTAAAGGATTCACTGTTTCAGCTTCAATTGAGTTTGTATGTTGTTGTGGTTAGTTGGTTAGCCTTTAATTAAAATGATATGTTGTATTGGTTAAGTGTTTGCCTTGGTTTGGTTGAAATTTGGTAAAGTTTGGACATTCGAACTTCGCCGGGGTGAAGAAGAAGCTTCGCCGCGGCGATGAGGAGCTGCACCCACGGGTAGGCTCTGCCGTGTTTCGCCGGGGTGACGTATTGTTCTTCGCCGCGGCGAAGAGCCTAACAAAAATTTTCTTGAGTTTTCTAGAGAATTCTTCCTTTGGGGCACAATGACCTTTCTACCCTTATTAGCAGGAAAAGTGGGGAGTAAAATGTAAGGAAATTTAGTAGAGATTGTATTTGGATGGGGGTGTATTGGTAAAGAATCAAAGGATATAGATGGAATTGCCAAGGAAGGGCAAGGGCAAAATGGGAAATGATGATTATAATATGAGCTAAAAAGGGTTAAGTGTAGAGAAACCCATTAATTCATCCATTTCCACCGCCTCTTCCATTCTCTAATTTCTCTCAATTTCTCCATCCAATCTTCCAAGATTTCTAAGGAGTTTAGAGAGCTTTTGGGAAATTTTTGGTAGAGATTTCATCTAAAGCATCCTAAGGTAAGGATTCTTGAGATATTGTTTTGCTTGTATATTTGTATCTTAAAGCCTCATGGTTTTATGGTTTAAAGGTGTAGAGAAGGGACAAGGTAGTAAGGAGAAGTATTAGTGGAACCTCTCCATTAAAGGTAAGTAAATCCAAATTAAATTGAGATTTAAGAATTCATTTGAGTAAAGATTGTATATGTATGTATTATGCTGGTTGAGAGATTGAGATGTTATGAGTATTTATCAATGTTGATATTGAATATAATTGAGTTATGAGAAGTGTTGTGATTGCATGATGATGAGTTGAGTTGATTGAAGTTGGAGGGAGTTTTGAGCAAACCCTATGGGAGTGTTTTTCATTGACAGGAATTTAGAGTGTATGAGGGAGTTTTCCTCCCATTTTGGGATGGTTAAAGAGTAGAGTAGAGTTATAGATAATTAGAGCTTTAGTATGCACAAGAGTTGTTTGATGAAATGCCTAAGTGGAATCTGCCCTGTCACAGCCGTGACTTTCTAAGTGATTTTTGGGCATTTTACGGATTGAACTGGGCTGAGACTAAAACATAAACATTATAGCCCTGTCTCTATTAAAACGAGACCAAAACCGTAACAATCCGATGTGTATAACGCAAGTTATGCCCTTTTTAGTGTGACCTGTTCAGAATGACTGTTTTGATGCAATCTTGTATTTGGCATTGCATAAGTGCAGTAGTGACTTAAGAAGTAGCTTGAGACATAGTAGAGAATTTGAGTATAAGATACTTTAAGAGCTAAGAGAAAGAGAATAGAGTAGGTTGTGCGATGAGGAACCCGTGAGTAATGGATAGAGTATTCCCGCATGTACACCACATTGAAACAGCGGCATGAGTATGAGAAAGAGAAGTGGTGTAGCCCGTGAGAGTGCATGCGGATGAGGGCTATACCCGAGTACCCGAGAGAGAGATATACACTCACATGGCCAAGGGTTCCGAATCCATACATAACCGAGTCCGATCGGCTAGAACGAGTAGAGGTCACATAGAGCTGGAACGAGTCCCGACCGTGCCCCCGGTAAGATGGGGCCGTGACTTAGAGTTAATAGAAAGGAGTTCTAAGAAAGAGAGAGAGAGAGAGAGAGAGAGAGAGAGAGAGAGAGAGAGAGGGAGAGAGAGAGAGAGAAGTATCAAAGAGGAATTGAATGAGAAGTTGTAAGGAAAGAATTAGAGTGAGAGTTACGGGGTTAGACGGGTAGAGGATTTACTTACTGGGCATTGTTTTAGTGCTCACCCCATTATTTCCTATGTTTGCAGGATCCAGGTGAGGACGCAGTCGGATGGACGTCGACAAGCGAGGGGAAGCGGTTACACTATCCACCATGTCTTTGACGACTTTTGTAAATATTATAATTTTGTGTAAAATATATATATGGTTGTAAAGCATATCTATGTATGTTTAATAAAAAGAAACTTTTGGGCCCAATTTTCTTATGCTATTTTATATGTATTTTCTTATGTAAATCATATGAGTATTTGAGTAGAAATTGGCTGTTACAGCACTAGCACTCTTCAATTTCAGCAAGAGAATCTCAAGTTCCAACAAGATACGAAAATGTCAATCAAGAATTTGGAGAGCCAAGTTAGTCAATTGTCTACTACCATTGGAAGACTAGAGGCGCAAGAACCCGAGATCAACCCTAGGGAGAATGTTAGTGCTATAATAGTGACAAGTGGGAAGCAACTTGAAGAAGCTCTCATGAAACCAATCAACACTGACAAAACTAAAGATGAGTTGATTCAAGATGGAACAAAACCATGTACTAATAAGGGAGACAGGGCGATTGACTCCAAAGAAGCTAAACAATCACTTAAGCAAATGTTCGAGCTCAAGAGTGAAGATCCATTAGATGTTGCAATATGGGATGGTTGGGTGATCGAGGAACCTAGAAAGTCTAAAGAAGACATTGACATAGGAAAGGAAATAGAAGCGATTGTCGCATTGCTTAATTTTCTTCCAAAGAGAAATCCAAGGTATGCTCTTTCTTATATTTCTCTTCCCTTATCTAATGAGAAGCTTCTACCTTTCATTGTGCAGGAACCTACTTCGAAGCTTAGACCTCCTCCAGAACACTTTAAATACAAGGGAGAATGTGGTTGAGAAAGCGACAACTTCGGGCTAAGGACGTTAAACCAAGTGCTATATGGGAGGCAACCCATTGATTTTTTTTATCTTATTTTCATTTTCTTTTCCCTTTTCATTTTTTTTCTTTTTGTTTAGATGTCGTTTAATTTGTGTTTTGTTACTCTAATTCCTATATTTGACTAGTGATTTGTGTGGCCAATGATGTACACCATGAGTTTCTTTGTTTTGATAGAATTTGATACAGGTGATGGAATGAAACAAGAGTGGTGATCGTACTTTTACGCGTATTCACACTTCAATATTAAAAAGGGGGGTAACTTTTCTTTTCCTTCTCTTTTCCTTTTGCTACATTGGGGACGATGTAGATATTAGGTTGGGGGTGAGGGAAGGTTCCTATTCCTATTTATTTTTGTTAAATTTACAAATTTGGGTGAATTTTTTTTACTTTTTTCTTTTTTAGTTTTTGCATGTTTTTAGGATTAAATTGTTTAGTTTGTAAAACCCCTCCCTAGCCGAGTATTTCCTAAGTATCCCTTGGCCATTGAGAACCTAGAAAACGCACGCTTAGGAAAGAAGTTTATTTTAAAATCCTATTAAAAGAATAAACTTGTAGTTTAAAAATATATCTATTTTTATTTTAAAACATTTTAATTTCTAAACTATATTAAGTTCATTGTACAAGTAAAAAATATAGTTTCCTTTCTTGGAGTACATTATAAAATCCATAGTAGTACTTACGAGAACATACACACTTTTACAAAATTTACTAGCATTTGGTATTTCTTTTATGTAACACAACATATATCTCCATAATAACATGGACATATTTACTGCATTATGAGATTAAACATAATTACTACACTAAATACTAGCAAACATTCAAAAGTCATAATTAAAACATCCCTTCATGCTCAAGCGTCCCTCGGAATCCTCTCCCAGCTTCATGCCTTAATCCTTACCTACAAAACATTTTAAAACATCGTGGGGTGAGCGCTAATCGCTCAGTAAGGAATATGGCCATTTATAAACTATTAAGGTTCATTATACATCATTTTACAAGTATATTACTTAGGACCTTACCTACCTACAAATATGACCTTCATTCTTTAACATAACGTTCATAAAACATATCATACACTTTGGACTTTTCTCATAACCATAAGTCATAACATAATCATACATAATATACATAAACATAATGACTTAGAATATTCATGTACATGGCATGCTTATTTCTTTTGTCTTTATACTTGATGGTTTCATTAGTCTTTGTTATCCGATCGGATTCATTTAAACCATTACCTTGTTCTTGGTCGTCACCTCAAGGACTCATGATTTCCATAAAAATTCATTCCTCTGATCTTGGTTTATACCTCAAGGACTCAGGAATTCATTCTTTAACATTTCATAAATTTTTCATAAGACAACTAAATAGCTATATGCATTACCATTATGAATGCAAACTATGGACTAACATATTCCATGCCAATCATACTATATTCTCCTACTAAACTTCTTAACTTAATTCATTCAATTTCTCATACAATACAGAATTCTAAGTAAGATTATTCAGGGGTTTATTAGAATTAGAAACAAATGGGAATTTCCATTAAGAAGGTGGATGCCATACAGTTCGTTACTTTCAAGCAATTTTTCCATTATCTTCTAATTCGAATTTATTTTTGGCTAAACATAAAAGTTTTAGGTCTGTTTCTTAAATTTTTAACATTCAGAATCAACTCAATCAGACTTCTATAACTTCATTTATGACTGATTCAGTGAAGCATGTACAGTTAAGTCTCAAAAAGCCAAATCCGAATTCTATCATTTTAACCATGTCACCTTCATTTGCACATTCATATCATTTGCCATATCATTCTTAGTATAAAGCCATAAAAACCTCCCTTTTTACAGAACCAAAAAGTGCCAAAACATCGTCCAACTACAAATCTCTTATTGGCATAATCATCCTCCACATGCACACATACACCAATCACACACCCATTTAAACAATCCATAACCAAAACATAGCATCACACTCATATTAACTAAATAAATGTAAGTTTCATAAACCCTAGGTGTTATCAATTGTAGTCATAAGGGAGATTTTTTCCTTACCTTAGTATTCAAAGCACAAAGGTACTCCTCCTTGGCTCCAAAGTTTCACCTTTCACCTTACACACACAACCACTTATGAATTTCTCTTTTAAATAAAAAATTCAGAAAAAAAGGGTTTTGAAACTCACCTTAAACCCTGAAATTGAAGTTCTTTAAGGTGATGGTGATCTCCTTTGAAATCAACTTGAAATCCTAAGAAAATTGAGAATAAAAGCTTGGATTAGTGGCTTTTATGGTGGATTGAGAGATGAAGAAGAATGATATGTTTGGGGTGTACAAGGCCGACTACTCTCTCTTTAAACCTTGTAAATATTATTCAATTGTTGCTCTAATGTGATTGGTCAATAAAAGTTAGGTATAGGGTCATTTGGCATAAATTTTTCATAAAGGGTGTTTTGGTCATTTCTACCACAACATAGATAAGCACTCATTTAATGCCATTTGACTTCTTTGAAACACTTATCCATTAAGCAATCCCATTAGTGAATGACTAATTTACCCTTGGTGCACTTTTATGGACACTTAATCATATGGTTTTGTATGAAAAGACCATTATACCCTTGGTTACTGTTTACGCCATTTAACCATATCAATCAACTTTATGACCTTCTACCCTCATTTCCTTCAATGACATCACCCCTTACACTTAATAATGGCACATCTCGAAATACATGTAAATTGACCATTTTACCCTTCCATTCAAAAAAAGAAAATTACTTGAAAAGTAAATTTCATACCTTAAGGCATTGGAATAATAACGCGCGGGTTTACATAGTTTTTCGGATTATTTATGTGTCAATGATATGATATAATTGTGATAACACGTGATGTTTAGAAGATGTTAAATGTTTGCTTAGGTTTAAGGGTATTTTGAATAATTATTGTTCATCTCTAGTTTGGATCTAGTGTGGTTGGTTAGTCTTAAGGCTTAGTGATGTTTGTTATGTATGAATTTTCATAGACATTTTTGCGATCTCAACAAATTCAGAACTCACTTGATAACTACTTGAGGCGAAATCCTAGAATGAACATTGCTTCGGACATGATTTAGCTATCTTTGGATTGTTTGAGCCTTTCAAGCCAACCCTTTATTTAATTATCGCTAGTTACCCTTTGAGCCATTATTAAACACATTTAGCCTTGATTTTCTTTCATGTAACCTACATTAACCCACCATTATTTTGAGCCAAAAACACATTCCTACCCTTTGATTTTTTAAGAGACTTAATCTAAGTACAAGATTGGTGAGAGCAATTAAAGAAGTGAGGGTGAAGGTTTGTGAAAATTGTCAATTTATTCCAAATGTGCTCAAAAAAGAGGTTGGGGGTTGTGGAGTGCTTTTTAATCAAGAGTTGGGGTAGCATTTTTAGCTTTCTTTTCTTTCTTCCGAATGAAAAAAAAAAAAAAATTGAAAGAAAAAAAATAGAGAAGAAAGAAAGAAAGAAAAAAAAAAGGAAATTTATTGAGAAACATTGCAAAGTATAAATGATGCAATGAAATTATTTTTGATAAAGGGTGGAAAAAGTGGGGTGCAAATAAGAATGGTGGTGCTTGAATGAAAGTGTTTGAAAGAAATAAGATCGAGTCTCTTATTTTTGCTTATCTTTTTCGTTCTTTCATAACCTTATAACCTAGCCTAACATAACAAGCTTAATAAAGACCAGTAGCTACTGTGTCGCGGTACACTTTTTCCAGTGCCACAGCACAGTGCCACGGCATAGTCACGACAGCTGGGAACTTTTCCTCCATTTTTTACTAGGAAAATAGGGTTTTATGAGTCCTAAACTAACTAGAATTAAGGAAAACAAAACCCTAACCCTTGTGGGATATAAATAAAAGTCTTTTAGCATTATTTTACGGGAATTCTTTTAGAGATAAAAAAAGAGAGAACAAAGATATTCAAGAACTAAAGAAAAAAGGAGATTAAAGAAGGCTTGGAGAACAGGAATTGGAGGGGATCATCATCAACTTCATTAATCCAACCAAGTTTCACTTAAGTTTTTCTTCTTCTTTGTTATTATTATTTATTATGAATAATACAATGATGTTCTCATATTTATTCATGAAGAACTGATTCTTTTGTGATTGAGGGTGATTTCAAGGCCCTAGACATGTCTTGTGATTAATAAAAGCTGCATCTACTTATCTTTTGATCCCTCTTGGTTATGTGATTATTTCTCTATGAATAGGGTTTAGATAGATTGTCTTAATTGTTTAAGTGCACAATTAAATAGTTATGATTAATTTATTAATTCCAATTTAGGTTGTTTAGTACGGAATCGCTTGATTAACCTAAATAACCAGTGGTAAAGTGTATGCTAGCATACATGGGGGGTAATCACTCAAGATAACTAAACCGACCATATGAGTATAGTCTTGATTCAGTAGGTCTCTCGCAACTTAATGCTTTTATTACTTTGAATCTAGAGATCGTATCCTAGGTTATCTAATAAATAAGGAATTGGGTTATGACTGTGTCTAGTCCAACGACTCGGTAAGGAGAGATGAGACTTATCAACGTTTGGTATTTTCTGAGCTGATGTGATCAAGAGGGTAGAAAGTTAAATAGTGCTTTTATTATATGCAATCCTTGTCTAGTGGTGGCGAATAAACCTTCAATCTAGTTTCTCTTATTTATCTCTTTTGTGATTGTTTCATTGTTTTACTTTGTTTAATTTGAGCTGGATAGTTTTTGTTGAGTTTTTATAATTCGTGACAAACCCTGTTTGAAGTAGATAATTAATTGAGTTCACAAATCCTCTGCGGGAAAGAGCCTTACTTACTCTTTGCTACTACACAACTTTGCATTAGAATGTAGTGAGGTAAAATTAGGTGTTGCATTTGCGCGCATCAATTTTTGGCGCCGTGTCGCCGGGGATTAACTTAATTATTTATCTACTTTTCGTTATTTTTTTTCAGTTTTAATTTTTTTTTTTTTATTTTGATCACGAGGATATGGCTACTAATATTGAGCAGCAACTGAGCACCTTGACTGCACTTGTGCAACAATTGGCATTTCGACAAGTTAAAACATGCGACATTTGCTCTGATGTTGGTCATCCTACCAACATGTGTCCTACCTTTCAATATTTTGCTATGGGAGGATTTCAAGGTCAACAAGGGCAGAGGTATGACCCATTCGCCAACACCTACAATCAGCTAGGATGGAAGGATCACCCCGACCTTAGCTATTTGGGAAACCACCAAGATGCTGCCCCTACCTATCCACTTGGTTTTCCATACCCAAGAGTCCCACAACCATATCAAGCAAGGCCACAAAATGCTCCCCAATCTCAATGCATGTCTTTGGAGGACTTAGTAAATTCCGTAGCTATTAGCACTCTCCAATTGCAACAAGACACAAAGGCGTCAAAATTGGAGGACATGTTTATTTTATTTTAATTTTCAAGCTAGAAGACATATTTTTTATCGCTTAGCTTGCTAGGGACTAGCAAGAAGCTGGTTGGGGGTTGTGATAAGTGCTTGAAAATACACTTATACTTAGTGGTTTATAGGTATCATTTGTTGGAAATTAGGATTAATTCGCATGAATTAACTTAATTGTTTCATAAACGCACTTTTTGGGATCATGGGTATTTTTGTTGTGGTTTTAGGGGATAAGGCTCAAAAATAATATTTGGATGAGAGATGATGTTGGCGAGAGAATTTGTGATGACTGGAAACAAATGGATCGAGAATCGGAGTTGAATCGAAGAAGTTATGGAAGTTGAAGTAAAGAGAAGATCCTAGATTACGTTCCAGCCTAAGCATGCCTCAGTATTTTAAGAATATCTTGAGCTTTAGAACTCTGATTAAGACGATTCTATTGAAAACCTAATTGAAAGGGCTACATTTTATATGTTTACCACTTTTCCAAATTTCATCGTTATCAAGTTAAAAAGTCACCATCTCTGAAGAACAGTGGAATGATGCGGGAAGAAGACCAGTAGCTACTGTGCGGTGGCACACTTTTTCCAGCAGCTACTGTGCTACAGCACAGTGCCACGGCACAGTCATGACAGCTGGGAACTTTTCCTCCGTTTTTGACTAGGAAAATAGGGTTTTAAGAGTCCTAAACTAACTAGAATTAAGGAAAACAAAACCCTAACCCTTGTGGGATATAAATAGAAGTCTTTTAGCATTATTTTAGGGGAATTCTTTTAGAGATAAAAAAAGAGAGAACAATGATATTCAAGAATTGAAGAAAAAAGGAGATTAAAGAAGGCTAGGAGAAGAGGAATTGGAGGAGATCATCATCAACTTCATTAATCCAACCAAGTTTCACTAAGTTTTTCGTCTTCTTTGTTATTATTATTTGTTATGAATAATACAATGATGTTCTCATATTTATTCATGAAGAACTGATTCTTTTGTGATTGAGGGTGATTTCAAGGCCCTAGACATGTATTGTGATTAATAAAATCTGCATCTACTTATCTTTTGATCCCTCTTGGTTATGTGATTATTTCTCTGTGAATAAGGTTTAGATAGATTGTCTTAATTGTTTAAGTGCGCAATTAAATAGTTATGATTAATTTATTAATGCCAATTTAGGTTGTTTAGTACGGAATCGCTTGATTAACCTAAATAACTAGTGGTAAACTGTATGCCTGCATACATGGGGGGTAATCACTCAAGATAACTAAACCGACCATATGAGTTTAGCCTTGATTCAATAGGTCTCTCGCAACTTAATATAATTAAGTAGTAATTATGGCCCACATTGTGTGAGAAGTATCCTAAATCCTAATGAAATTCAATGCAAAATCATAGGGAAAAATAGGATTATCAATGTGCAAACATTTCGTTTCCCAGTACATGTGGCACTTTTCTTTCTTGATTATCAAGTTTATTTTTATGTATGATATTTGCATTGCTTTGTCACTTTACAAGTGTCACTCTTTCAAAAGAGTGATCCAAGGGTCCTTACTAAAAAGTGGCTTGTACGATGGAGATGAAAAAGTGCAAGGATATAAATTTATCATCTTCTTCCTTGTGTTTCTTTTAGACTTGATATTCTTAACTTCCATTGATGCTTTGAAATTTTCAAAGTGCATTTTTCAGGTTCTGTTTTTTGTGATTTATCATTATCAATCACTTTGTTGATCTTTGAGTGTAAGAACTTGGTTCCTCATTGTTTGTGAGCTTAAAGAGAGTTAAACCAAGGAGTTGAAGGGAAGCTTAAACCATTAAAGCTTGGGGGGAGCTCAAGCTGTCTAGGAGGATTCTTGGTGGAAGCTGATCGTGATAGGACACTAAAGAAATCAGAGGGTGAATTTTAGTGTATTGCAAAACATGGAGTTTTACTTTTCTGTATCTAAATTCAACTTTGGATTGTCTTGTAATGGTTTGTGTTATAGTGGATTAGCTTCGATCTAGACCAAGTCCTATAGATGTAGGCTAAATGTGTTTTTAGCCAAACCATGCATCTCCTTGTGTGCTTTATGTTTATGCTCTTGGTTGATTGATATTATTGTTGTTTTATGATCATCAAACAAATTAGTGTCTATCCATAACCATTTCGTTGTGCTTTATAAAGAGTTAAAAAACTTTTTCATTTGGAATCAGAGCAAGATTTGATAATTTTCTTCAGATCGATCGCCTGGTGTTTGATTCTTTGTCTGATTTGCTTTTTATGTGTTACACTTGCTTAGATGTGCTCACATTTTTTGCTATGTTTTTGGGGTTAAACTGACTTTTCTTATATGCAATCCGTGTCTAGTGGTGGTGAATAAACCTTCAATCTAGTTTCTCTTATTTATCTCTTTCGTGATTGTTTCATTGTTTTACTTTGTTTAATTTTAGCTTGACAGTTTTTGTTGAGTTTTTATAATTCGTGACAAGCCCTGTTTGAAGTAGATAATTAATTGAGTTCACAAATCCTCTACGGAAAAGACCCTTACTTGCTCTTTGCTACTACACAACTTTGCATTAGAATTTAGTGAGGTAAAATTAGGTGTTGCATTTGCACGCATCCGTTTTTGGCGCCGTGTCGCTGGGGATTTTGTTTAACTTAATTATTTATCTACTTTTTGTTATTTTTTCTTTTCAGTTTTAATTTTTTTTATTCGCCAACAACTGATGCGTGCAAATGCAACACCTAATTTTACCTCACTAAATTCTAATGCAAAGTCGTGTAGTAGCAAAGAGCAAGTAAGGGTCTTCCCGCAGAGGATTTGTGAACTCAATTAATTATCTACTTCAAATAGGGCTTGTCACGAATTATAAAAACTCAACAAAAACTATCAAGCTAAAATTAAACAAAGTAAAACAATGAAACAATCACGAAAGAGATAAATAAGAGAAACTAGATTGAAGGTTTATTCTCCACCACTAGACATGTATTTCATATAATATAAGCACTTTTTAACTTTCTACCCTCTTGATCACATCAGCTCAGAAAATACCAAACGTTGATAAGTCTCATCTCTCCTTACTGAGTCGTTGGACTAGACACGATCATAACCCAATTCCCTATTTATTAGATAACCTAGGATGCGATCTCTAGGTTCAAAGTAATAAAAGCATTAAGTTGCGAGAGACCTACTGAATCAAGGCTAAACTTATATGGTTGATTTAGTTATCTTGAGTGATTACCCCCCATCTATGCAGGCATACACTTTACCACTAGTTATTTAGGTTAAGCAAGCGATTCCGTACTAAACAACCTAAATTGCTTCAGATCAATTAATGCATAAAGAGGAACTGAATGAAATAATAACTGACCAGTAACTGCAGATGGGCTAGCTTCAGCTTCACTCTGGGCTACTGTAAACACTCGAGCATTGGTACCTCTAGATGTCTGCATTGCGGGTGCAAGAGGGGCTTTACAATCTTTCATCATATGCCCTGGCTGCCGACATCTGTAACATACATTTCGGCCCAAATCCCTAAGACACTCCCCATAATAATTTCTTCCACACTTCTGGCATTGGGGAACTTCACTAGTTCTCGGCTTTTTATTCTGCCAATCCCTCATTTTCTTCTTGGGTTGAAATTTTTTCTTATTTCTCACCTCTCTACTAGTCGGGGCATCAACTCTATCTCTTTGTGGAGCAGAAGGTGGAACACTAGGGCCTACTGCTGATGGAGTTGTTGGGGTTAGCCTATTCACAAATATTTCTGCCCGTAAAGCTCGTTCCAAAGCTTCACTGTATGTCTGAGGGGACTGGGCACTGGCCATCACATCTCGGGCTATTTTTAGTTTCAGCCCATGCACGAATTTATCTCTCCTCAACTCTAGTGTACTCACCACTCCTAGCGCGAACCTTGCCAGGGAATTGAATTTCACTGAATATTCTTTCACTGAATTAGCCCCCTGTTGCAAACTAATAAACTCCTGAATCTTTTCATGGACTCGATCAACTATTCTATATTCTGCCTCAAACAATCTCCTGAAATCTCCCTAGGTTATCAAAGTTGTGTCATGAGTATCCTCCATCAATTCCTACCATATACGGGCATCACCCCTAAATAAAAAACTGGCATACTAAATCTTCTCCTGGTCTGTCATAGGGAAAAGTGTCGTCGAACACTCCACTGATCTGAACCACTCATCTGCCACTAGTGGGTCCACTATACCCCTAAATTTTGATGACTAGTGTTGACTAGGCAACCCATAAATCGACTCAATACGATTCTGCACTGCTGGGGGTACCGGCCTCTCTCTCTCCTCTCTAGGGGTCAGTACAATCACCGGGGTCTCAACTGTCTCTAGTACAGAGCCTCCCCGATTTTCTGCCAAGACTTGCTGTATAATACTACAAATTCTCGCTTCATCGAGGACAAGGGGAGTAGATTCTGGAGGGTTGGAAGGTTCACCCATGCTCATTTCCTTCCTACTGCTTCCTCGGGTTCTACGTCTCATCTACATAAACCAACACTTTTAGTCAACTCAATTCACTCATCTACTACAAGTAAGGAAAGAATTAACTTACAGCGGTCGGCTATGGAACATCAACGTGGCAGGAGAGGCACACTGTCAAATCCCAAAACCTTTGTTCTAATACCAAAAATGTAATGCTTTCTTTCTTGCTAGTATACTCGTAAAATAATCACTAAAACTGATTAAAAATATATATAAGAAAACACACACACACACACACACATATGTACGAGTAATAAAGAATGGGCCCATATTTAATTTTTCTTTATATACAAATATTTACAAAGTATTCTCAAAAATAGCAACTTGACAGTGTAGCCCGACCCTTCCAGTGCGTGACGTTCTGAGCGACTACAACTCACCCATTACTTGCAAAGCCTTAAAAATAACGGAGTAAGCACTACTGGCTCAGTAAGTAAACCCACTATGCTACCCTTCTCTCTCTCCGGTGCTTAAAATTTTGAATTTTCTTTCCTTACATCACATTTCCCGATTATTCTCTATTCTTTCCCTGTTCTTCTCTCTGTTCTTTCTCTATTCTTTCTCTGTTTTTCTCTTTGTTTTCTAAATTTTTCACTACCCATAATAATGAGCATGGTATTATGCATATTCATGATGCAAATGCACAAATGCATAAAATATGCATTTTCTTTTCTATTTTTCTTATTCTGTTTTCTGTTTCTGTTTCTTTATTTCTTTCTTTCTTTCTTTTCTAGTCCTTCTTTCTATTATTTCTTTTCTTTCTTTCTATTCTTTCTTTCTTTTCTACTCTTTCTTTCTTTTCTATTCTTTCTTTCTATTTTTGCCGATCAGACTCAGTTGAGGCATGGATTTGGAGCCTTTGCCATGTGAGTAAATTCTCTAATTCTGGGTACAGTCCTCATCTACACACACTTCTAACGGACTATACATTTCTTCTTTCTAAATTCTGAGGCCGCTCACTAAAGGCGGTGTGCATGTGGGACTATGTCACTCATGACTTCCCATCGTAACAACCTTCTATTCTTTTTATCTTTTTTTACACTTCTTTAAGAAAAATTCAGATTTGAATATCTTTAATATTCTTATTTCTTTCTATTTTCTCTTTAACATATTTTAGGGCATTTTCATGCTTTTATGAATATGTATGCATGTAGATGGTTTCATGCTTATAATTCTTTCTAAATTCACATAGTTAAACGCAATTATGCATTATAGAATGTAAACATGTCATTCTCTACCATCTACAAACACATCCCAAGGTAACAGATAATCATACTCATACATGCACTTCTCCTTGGCATTTCATCAAACAATTCATGTGCACAAATCAACACTAATTTGGCTACACTTTTATCTCTATTTTAGGCCACCAAAAATTTGGAATAAACTCCTCCATAATTAACACCAAATCTGCCCAAAATACACACTTCAAAATTTTCACTTCAATTCTTCCAAATCTCATCCAAACATTCATCAAATAACAACTACACCAACACAACTTCTCATGGATAGGTTCTAATCATTATTCAACACCAAATCCATCAACAATTCTACATATAACACATATATATGCATAAAGAAAGTTCTCTACACAACATAACTTAAATCATACTTAGGGTAGGATTTACTTACCTTTGATATGAGCAAATTCAACCCTTTAAGAATCTCCTTTGATCAAACTCTCTTCCTCTTAAATCTTATGAGCATAAACCATCAAAATCAACACTTTAAAAACTAAAATTCACTTCTTAGTGCAAGGATCTTACCTATAGAAGCTTAAGATTGAAAATCCACTCAAAAACACCCAAAACCTTTGAATTTCCTTTGAAGAAGAATTGAAGAATTTGAGAGAATATGGAGGTGAAAGTGGCATGCAAATGGGTAAGAGTGGCTAGGGTTTCACTCTTCAATTTGATAAAACATAAAAATTATATATTAGTTTCCCATTTTGCCCTTGCCCTTTCTTTAAAATTCCATCTATGTCCCTTAGTCATTTACCATAATGCCCTCATTTTTATTGCATTCTCCATGAAATTCTATCTCTTTTCACTCCCCACAATTTCAACTAATTTTAAGTGAAAAGACCATTTTACCCTTAGTGCAAGTTTAAGGCATTTTTTTTCACATTTTCTCAAAATAACTTCAGCAAAAATCAACTAAAGGTATAAGAGCATAAATTAAATTACGTAGCTCCATATGGGTGTTACACTTTGCCACTGTTTACCAGCCTCAAGCCAACAGTCAAGTAGAGGCTATAAACAAAGTCATCAAGCACACCATAAAATAGAAGCTCAATGCCTTGAAAGGAAGATGGGCCGAAGAATTGCCCAAGGCCTTGTGGTCTTACAGAACAATAACCAAGAGTTCGATAGGAGAAACCCCATTCTCTCTGTCATACAGTTGTGATGCAATGGCCTTGGTCGAAGTAGGGATCAATTCATTCTGAAGGGAAGTTTTCTATGAAGAAATAAATGAAGACCTTCTCTGCTTGAGGCTAGACCTAATCGAAGAGCATTGGGTTGCCTCATATCACCAACAAGCCAAACAATATTTTAACTCCAAAGTTAAGAACAAAGACTTTGAAGTAGGCAATCTAGTTCTCAGAAAAAGTCATCTAGGGTACCCAAAACCCGAACTTGCGGGCACTTGGGCCCGAATGAGGAGGTCCTTTTAGGTTCTTTGAAAAGCTCACGCTAGGAACTTTTCACCTGGAACACCTCAATGGCGAAGCAATACTGCAAGCCTGGAACGTCAAGCATTTGCGAAGGTATTACCAATGAGTAGTTCAGATTCCACCTACGTCTTTCTTTTATCATTCATTGTAAGGTTGTTCACGGCCAAAATGTTTTATCAATAAAAGAGTATTATTCAAAAATATTTCTTTGTTCATCATTGTCATTTTTACTCATTTAACACTTATTATTCATCGCTTCAAAAATCTTGGCCTACGCGATAGCATTTAAAAAAGAACCTAGAGTCAAGAGTCCGGAAGAAGGCAACTTATCTCAATAAGCCACGCCAAAATCCAATTATATATGGGTGGAATATCCCAAATCGACGAAGTTAAACTTGGAAAAATTCAAGAAAAACGTGTCAAAGGAAATCGGCCCTAAGCCAGTGACCAAAACTCGAAATAGATAATGGATTTGAAAATCAGAGTTGTCGCATAAGAAGTGAGCTACGCATGACAAGTCTGACTAGGATAATTGAAATGACTCTATAGGAATTGCTCGATAGGGATATACCAAAATATTTTCTATTCATTATAAAGTTCGATTACAGCTTTAACCCCCCCCCCCCCCCCCCCCCAAAAAAAAAAAAAAAAAAGATATAATGATCTTTCAAGCAGGTGGAGGAGTAGGGACATCATCTTCAACAAGACTAGGGAGCTCGCCGCCAATTGGAAGAGATTGTCCCTCAACAGAGGGAATGGTAGCAGCCTCTTCAAGGTTGGGAGCCTTGCTCAAAGAAAGATCAGCAACTCTGAGGGGAAGTGTAGCCAAGAGAGCCGGATCCTCGACTTCTTGCTTGAGGCCAATCTCTTTCTCACCTTTCTCGACCTCTCCCTGGCCCTCACCATCATCCTCGAAATCATTCGAGTATACGTAGGCCATTCCCTAAGCAATGGTTTTCATCCGATTGACCTCTCTTTGATAAGCTTGCGGAAGGAAAGAGAAGTCGATCGAGGGGTGAGCTTCTTACAACTTCTGGACAAGGAAGACCGACGTTTGCCATGTTCTAGTGGTGATGGCCTCATTCAGCTCCTTGATTTGAAGCCCGAGTTACCCAGCCTCAGCTTTAGCTTTTTGTCAACCTTCCGCTTCTTGGGCAAGGTCGAACGAGGTTTATTTGACTTGGCCTCCTAATCCGAGGCAGCTTTTTGAGCCAAGCAAAGCTTGAAAATTAGCTTGTTATTGGCACCCCACTGTTCTGCCAAACTCCTCCTAGCCTCGGTCGCTTCGGCTTTAGCCTTAGCTCGTACAGCCTGGCTCGCCTTTATCTTATCAAGGAACTCCCTTTCCTTGATCCCAAAGTCCGTCTTCTCATCCCTGAGCTGCTTGAGCTTAGCCTACTTGGCTTCATTCTCCTTCTCTACAACCTTGACCTTGGCCATAGCCAGAGCGTCCTGTTTCACTATATTTACCAATTGCCACCCTTTATGAGTGCCTCCTACATAGGATAGCACTCATCATACAAAAGTCTGCTTGCCATGGCAGCCTAAAACAGATAGGATGGAAAGTCGACAAGAAGTAATGATAGCATGAAAATAAAAGAAAAAATGGGCGAACTACTGGTACCTTCACTGTATAGTTGCACACCAAGGCTAGCATCTGGGTGGTAAACGAGTCCCTAACACCCACGAATGTTTACGGGGTGATGCCATCCCTGGCTACTATGGCCCCAAAGTTGATGTGGTCAGGGAGTTGGTCGATCAAAGCGTCGAGCGCAATTTGAGCTGCCTCATCCATCTTCCTACCTCCCGGTTGAGATGAGTTGGACTTTCTTCCCCTGGCAGCAACAGTCTTGCCTACAGGAGTGGACTTCTTCTTGGCCAAGTCCTTGGCTGCTAAAATCTTTGGGCTGCCAGTCTGCACAATGACTTCCTTATCCAAGCCACCCTACTGGACAATCGATTTCTTCTTGCCTAAGTTGTCATACTGCTTGATGCCATCTGTTTCCCCAAGCCTCCAGTTAGCTCAAGTGTTTTCTTTGTCGGCCTCTTTTAAGGCTCAGGTGTACTTTTCCCGCCAACTGCCTTCAAGGTAGTTGGAGGCTTCTTCGCACTTGGGCCTTCCCCAACTTCGCCCCTACTATGCTTCATGTCGGCAATATCAATGGGCTGCTTTGTCGCCAAAGCAGTCGACGTCTTCTTGGCAACCATGAAAGTCGTTGCTTTCTTCTTGATGCCCTTTGGCTTTTTGACCCACATTTCTACAAAAAAGAGAAGCAAACAATAAGCAACCTATCTGTGTAGGAAAAATAAGCGCGAGCAAGCAATAACTTACCTTTCTCAAGAATGGTAGGAAACTTGGCATTGTCCTTAAAGAAGTCGTACACCTTCAAGTTAGGGAGCAAATGATCTCATTAACGTTGCATTATCCGTCAAGAAGGTCGCTGAAACGCTAGAGCCTCTACAAGCTCGTAGTAGGGAGATAGTTTTGCTCGACATTAACTGCAAAGCAAAGTAACTCAGTTAGCTTAAACATAGAGTCTGAAGACGATCTTCACACGTAATGGGAGTCGAAGTCTTACTCGCTTTAGAAGCGAAAACGTCGGTCTCTCGGGCCTCATAAAAGAAAAAATGGGAGTCCCAATGCGGAACCTTCTTTGGGACATTGATCAGTCCATTGAAATGTACCTTCCTAGTCTTGGAAAGGTAATACGTCTGGTCTTGCCCTTTCTGTAGTCTATACAGATGGATGAGCTCCTTAATGGATGGCTCACCCAAATCGGCGATCATGTATGCTATATACAGACCTCTGATTATGACATATGAGTTCAAGGACAGTCGGAGAGGAACAATGTTGAACCGTCTCAAAACATTGTCAATAAAATGATGAGGGGGAATGGATACCCCGCATCTCAAGAGGGTTTCAGAGATTGCCAACCATCTGAGTGGGGTATTCTTTCAAGAAGAACCCTTAGTAACCATCAAATTGAGTTGCGGTGCATAAGTTTCTCTTATGCGTCTTAGGTCCTCGACATTAATCGAGGATTGCGGTTCCCTCCATAGCCTATGAGCCAGAGACCACTTGGACTAAGCCAGCTGCATTGATGCATGATCAAACGAGCTCACCAAGTTGGGGTCTGAGCTCCGCATGACGATTTCCTTGGAAACATCGGGGATTATACCCCTAAGGACTGTCGAACCTACGGGCGAATCGAACATGCGATTAATCATGTGGCTGGTGGATGAACACATAATTAAAGCTCGCTTCTGGCTACCTGAAATAGAAGCGAACATGCGTCAGAACTTAAAAAACTTGGCGACCTATCCATACTTTACTTTCAGTTCAGGCACCTGAGATAGCTTGCGCTAGACAACAAATTCATGCGACCTACCCAGGGTTCCAGTGGCCACTGCGATAAACCCTCCTTAAACCCAAGGCCATCGGAGACACACTTAAAACCCTAGTAAAGCCCTAAAAGACTCAATGTGGCCATGATAATGGCCACCCTTAGCTGTGAAAATCAAGAAAGCTACTAAAGAGAGGGAAAGAAGCCTTACTAGAATATGAGAACGGGAAGAACTCGCCGGAAAGAGCACCATGACGACAATGAAGCAACAACAAAATAAGCAAAAGACATCAAAGAATTTTTGCAAGTTGAGTAAGTTTCTAATGACTTTGCTCACTTTTATAGCGGCTTGCATGGGAGATGAAAGGGCGAGGTTCGATCATAGCCGTCAATCTATAGTGAATCTCGACCCTTCATTTATCGAGTAATCCTAGCCCTTGGACGCGGCCATGTGTCAGCCATCCGCAAAGGGTGATAAACTATCAGACTACTGTGATCATAACCATTGTTGTACATCGCCTCAACTCCATGCGTAGATAGTTGTAGTCGCCCACGTGCGACAAAACGTGACTGCCAAAGGCTACTGCATTTAGTGCAACATGATTGTGTGGAATTTACGTAATTATCCTAACCATTCATCTTCCAAGTTTGACAAGTGTCACCGAGGAGAAGAGATCCAAGTGTGAAGTACGTCGATAGGGCATGGGTTCGACCTTCAAAGCTCGACCGAACCTGTGTCTAATGGCCTACTAACGACACTAAGCTTGATATTAAATCAAGCAATAGTCTTCAAACCTTGAAACAAGCATCGAACACTACGGAGAAGATGTTGTGTGTGATTTTCCACCAAGCTTAGAGCATCGCAAGGATATAGTTTGATCCAGAACCAGCTCAACTCCATCGATTGTCTGACTGGCATAAGCTCGTTGAGCTATAGCTCGACCTAGCACAAGCTAGTCACGAATAATCTGAATGATCATTCAATCAATTCCCAGATAACTTTAGATCCCAGATATATCGAGAATGATCAGATTGACAGCCATCTTTGCACAATCACAACACCCAATCACAAGAATATCGAAGTTACATTACAATTTAATTGTAATCCCTTTAATTTCTCTCTTTCCTTTGTACAAAGAGCAGTGGACGTAGGCTCAAGAGTTCATCTCACCAAACCACTTTAAAACCCTTTTTGCCATTTACTTTACTACATTCATTATTCATTCATTACTAGTTATCCATAATCACACACACTAGTTCCGATCCCACCAAGGTTGATCAGATCGCTCTAGTTGGTGCAAAATTTTGTATTAACAGGATTAATTTTTTTCTCCCTTAACAAACATAAATCCAATCAAAAAGTGAAAATTTTTAATGATAAATGTTTCAGTTTCTTAATTTATCTCGTTAACTCCTCCAGCCTTTCCCGATCACAACCTTCACAAATCATACAACAAGTCTTGCCTTTTCTTCTATAAAACAAATGTAAAACAATTTCCTACCATTTTTGGGGTTGATTTAGAAATATATGTGTTGCTTTTTCGGTCAACCCATCTCAACTATTTCAAATCTACTTTTCACTTCTTTAGCCTTTCACCGGCATTGAAGATATCTTTGGTTTACACCGAAAAGTAATTTTAAAATGTCTGCCACCGTTAGTTTTGGTTTGATTTTAGTTGGATTATTGGATCCTATTATTTATCTTAGTTTAATCCTTATATTTACGTTGTACTTTTGTTTTTTGTTAATGGTTTGTGGTATCACTCAACATTCTAACCAGAGTTGTAGTATGGATTTTCTCCATATTATTACATAAAAATTAAATTAATAGTTATTAAATATTAGAGACCTAATTAACTTAAATTTCTCCTATAAGATGGCAAGTGCTCCTTAAACAAACTGAATTTTATTTCTCCAAAAATTGTAGATAATAGCATTCAAATCTAGCAATCCAATCTACACGTACACGACAATACTAGTGATGACGATGTAAATCTAGAATTCGAAATATTTCAGGTGAGAAGTTGAACTAACTACAAGATACTTGGTTTTTATTTATTCTTTTTGGTCTACCAAATTAACCCCTGTTCTCCACTTCCCACATCCATAAAAAGCTTCCTTTATTTCACATGAAAAATCATTCCACAAACTCTTCACTTATGACCTTTTCAACCCAAGCCTTCTACTATGCTCCATAATCACTTTCAACAATGGCCAATCTCCGTGTCCCATCATTTATCTTACCAATTCTCGTAATCTATTTATCTTCATTTAGCTACAATGCTAGTTTGGCGGATGCTCATCAACTTTTGGAGACATTGTTGCCGATTTGTTAGTGTATGTACCCTTAAACCAATTAATGATACATGTAAGGTTTAGGGAAACATTATATAATGTTTGTAATGTTTTTTCATTAATAAAATGATGATTATTCTACATTACTTCGTGTCATCTATATTTAATTAAGTTGCATATGTCCCCAAGTTTGTTTTGGAAAGAATTCTTTTTTCAAAGAGTTAGAGAATATGAGTATCAGGATTCTTTCGGAGTGACTCACTCTTAAGTATGCTCCTGATTGGATGTGATAATAATCAAGGGCAATATTAACATAAGATTAGCATTCCTATGTGCTGCCATTGATTAGCATGAGATATGGATGGTTGGGTGATGAGACTCATATCATAAGGGCACGAGTGATGAGGTGATTTATTGCAGAATGAAGCATCAAATGTGACCGCTGGACAATTGATCACATGGGTATAATATCTTTAGTCAGTGATCATCGTTATGTGCATTAGCATTACTTTATCCTTAGACCTGAGATGCAATCATGTCTAGTGCATGGGTGCTTGTGGTTCTTCAGTAGGTTATCACTAGAGTGTTTATATCTAGTGTATAGTGCTTGTTGGTCATGAGTTAATCATCTATGGAGTCAAATATGTATTCAATAAAGAATCTGATGGCTCGGATTATTAGAGTGGGTGCCCTAGAGCCAATCAATTATTGTAGAATTGACTCTTTGTAATAATGTTCGTGATCAATAAAAGGCATTTTATTCTATATCGTGTAAATCATCATTGTATATATTGATATATGTCCATAGAATGGTAGAACTGTGACGAGGGCATCAAGTGTTTCAAATCTTGATAGTGAGAACCCTACAAGCACATAAGGTGGCCATTCTAGAAATGTCCGTAGCCCTAGTATTATTCTGAAGTAAGGGCACAGATAATACGGTAAGGCTATCATAGTGTTGAATGACCCTGTCGAAAGGCAGTGACTGATCTCACTTGTCAAGGTTGTTCGGTGACAACCTGGTGCAACACATGGGTGCTTGCTATAGGCAAGTTCACTAGACTGACACACTAGAGGATTCCATATGGATGGTAACCCTAGTGTCTATGGAACAAATCCTCTAACGAATGGTGGTGCATGTGATCCTTAGACGTGAGATCACTGGAGCGCCTTGTGCATCGATTGGTACAGTTTGACACTAGCCCAACGCAGTTCTATTCAAAGCTATCAATACGGTAGTGATTGGCTGCATCAAGGAGTGTATCAAGACTATGATGGATCGACAGAGGATTCATCACTCCCAGGTACGGGGGCAAGTTATCTCACGGCGTAATTCAGTAAATGGCAATGACTCTAAAAACTATGGCCACAGTGGGATTGAGTTGTTGCTCTATCCAGTTTATAATTCCGGTCATTGGTCCAATAACTGAATACATACATATCGAGAGTAATTGAGGTTGACACTATCTCTATGCCTCGGTCTCGTTGAGATAACGGATGATGAAAGGATTGGATTGTACGGTAACCATATCGTTGACAGCTAGCTGCTTCGCTGAATTCGAATCTATCGGGTGGCCATGATGCCTTGCTAGGGGTCAATCTTAGTCTATATGTAGTGAGCCGATTAATTGGTGTTAATCACGATACTATACACTACCAGTATGATAAGGAGCCTATGGGTCACACACATAGAAGATAATCTAACAACCAGTTTATAAGAAGGGCGTTTTCGTCTTTTTAGGCAAAAAGGTATTTTGGTAATTTCACAATGCAATTAAATTTGTTGAGGTCGTAGCCTTTATTTAATTTGTTAATAAAATTAAATATGTGTTCACATATATTTAAATGAATTATTGTTATTGTTAAATGTTAATATATGAAATATATATATTAATTGAATTTAATTGAAATAACAATAATAATTATTAAAATATCTAAATGGGGCTGTTTGGAAATAGAAGTTGTTTGGGTTGGTGTCCAAGCCCATTCCATGATGGAATAGAGCATAGTGTGCACTATATAAGTGCAACACTTTGTGAAATATTTAATTGAATTCATTTTCATTCACAAAGCAAAAACTCCAGCCCCTTTTCTTTCCCATGCCAGATTGCCTTTTTGCTTGAATCAAATCTCTTTTGATTTCATCTTGGTTCTTAAGGCTAAAAAGGATCTAGCAAATCCCTCTTTAGTTACTTGGGCTTGTCTTCGTGTGGACTATATTGGTTCAATCACACTCTTGGGTCAGTAGCAAAACCCGTTCAGAGGCAAGTTGGAGGAGCCTCCAAACGTGCGTATGATTTCTTAAACTCTAAACTGATTTTTCTGCAGATTCTAATATATTGTATAAACCATAAATTTGTGCCCTAATCTTGGTTCTAAGGAATGATCTATGATGTAAATAATTTTTGTTTTTCGCTGCCATGTATGATCGTTTCCTAACAGTGGTATCAGAGCCTAGGGTACCATATTTTACAGTTTTTGCGAATGGTTGATTACATTTATTTGATTGATAACATGTTGCCTTGATGAATCTGCACAAAATCTGCCATGAAAACATGTTTTAAGAAATCAATTGATTGATTAATTTAATTTGTTGATGATCTGCAATTTTGGTATATTGGGTTATGGATTTCTGTTGAAATTAGAAGTTAAGATTGATTGCAAAATCCGTTTGGCGCATTTTTGGTGGCTGGTTGATCTGATCTGATGCTACAAATCAGTGTGATTTTGCTGTGCTGCATTTGCTGTAGGATCTTATCGTCTGATTTTGCCGATGGGCTTGTTTCTTAGAACTCATGGATTATTATGATTTTTCTTCAGTTTCTAGAAATTATATTTCTGTGTCCACTTAGGACAAATAAGAGTATTACTTTACTAATGGATTATTGTCCTTGAATGTAAATAATATTCTTTATGGAACTATTTCATAATAATATGTTCTTAAGATAGACAATAAGGATAATATCAAAAATAACAACTATGCCAACTGTGGCAAGTTGAGTTGAACCTTAAGGAATGTGGGATAGTATTAAAACTCGCATCTCCATGTACACCCCAGAATAATGGTGTATCTAAAAGAGGAGATTAGGACCTAACTTAATATGGTTAGATCTTTGATGAGTTTCTATGATTTTCCCAATAATTCTAGGGTTGTGCCCTAGAGACTGCGACTTACATGCCAAACCGTATGCCATCAAGGTCTATAGATAAGACTCCATATGATCAATGGAGTGGGCGAAAGCCCAACTTGTCTTATCTAAGGATTTGGGCTTGCGAAGCTTATGTCAAGAAATTGACTTCGAACAAGCTGGGCTTGAAATCTTGTGTATTCGCGGGGTATCCTGAGGAGACCGAAGGATACTATTTCTACTACCCAAAAGAGCGCAAAATCTTCGTTGCTCATTCTGGAGTCTTCCTAGAAAAGGAATTTTTCTAAGAAGTACTAGTGGGAGAAAAGTAGAACTCCATGAAGTTCTAGAACCACAAATAATACTAGACGAAGGACAGGATGATGTGCCATAGGAAGTGGTTGAACATCAAGAGGAGGTTACTCCACAACTTGTGGATCAAAGTGAACCACCTCAAGTAGTAGAAGAGCTACATAGATTTGGGAAAGTACGCCATGAGCCCGAGAGATACGGTTATCTTGTGACTCAATATGGTAACATACTAGTCTACCAAGACGATGAACCTATAACCTACGAAGATGTTATATCGGATCCAAATTCCGTTAAATGGCTTGAAGCTATGAAATCTGAGATGGACTCCATGTACCAGAACCAAGTATGGTCTTTGGTGGAACCACCTAAAGGGGTAAAACCCATAGGGTGTAAATGGGTCTTCAAGAAGTAGACTGACATGGATGGCAAGGTGCATACTTATAAGGCATGACAGGTTGCTAAAGGTTTCAAACAAATTCATGGTATTGACCATGAAGAAACCTTTTCGCCAGTTGCCATGATTAAATCCATCCGGATTATGCTTGCGATTGCTGCATATCATGACTATGAGATTTGGCAAATGGATGTCAAAACAACTTTTCTGAACGGAAACCTTGAAGAGGATATGTATATGACACAACTTGATGGTTTCATCCTTGATGGGCAAGCTGATAGGGTATGCAAGTTGCAGAGATCCATATATGGACTCAAGCAATCTTCTAGGACCTGGAACATTCATTTTGATGAAGCTTGTAACGCCCCACTTGAGGTATGTAGCTAAATGTTTATTTTTTTGCTCTTAATGGAGTTTGTATGTTGTTATTTTTGGTTGGTTGGCCCTTGGTTGAAATTATGTGTTGGTTTGGTTGAGTGGTTGCCCTGAATTTGGTGAAGTCTTGCAGAATTTTGGAAGTGTAGACTTCGCCGCAGCGAAGGAGTTTCGCCGCGGCGACATTGCCCTTGTATTTCTTCACCAGGGCGAAGAAAGAAACTTTGCCACGGCGAAGAGCCGGCTAAAAAGTTGGGTGAAGTTTCTAGAGAATTTTCCCATAAGGGTAAAGTGACCATTCTACCCCTAATTAGCAGGAAAAGTAGGGAGTGAAATGCAAGAAAATTTCATAGAGAATGTGTTAGAATTGGGGGTGTGAGTGCAAGGAATTAAAGGACAGAGATGGAATTTCCAAGAAAAAGCAAGGGCAAAATGGGAATGCATGTGTAAACTATGAGCTAATAAGGGTTTGAGTTTAGTTAACCCTTCATTCCTTTACTTCCACCGCCATTCCCCTTCACCACTTTCTCTCAACTCTTCATTAAATCTTTCAAGGTTTTCTGAGGGCTTTTAGTTGGATCTTGGTAGAGAATTGTTCCTAAACATCAAGAGGTAAGGATTCATGCTCTAGTATAAATTTAAGTTGAGTAAGTGTTGAGTTCTTATTAAATTTATGCTTAGGAATTAAGGGAAGAAGCAAGTCCAACAAGTTAGAGAGCTTTTGTGCAAGAACTCAAGAAAAAGATAAGTAAATCCAACCCAAGTTAAGATTTAAGCAATCAAATGATTTGATATGTATTTATATACTTATAATTGTGAGATTGATTGCTGAGATTGTAATTGTTGATGAGTTGATGGGTTGATACATGGTTCTTTGAGCCAAGAGAAGTAGAGTCAAGGTTGGGATGGCCAAATGAAGTTTGGCCGAATTTGAGAAAAAGTTGAGTAAAGATTTTGAAGTGTCTTTCCTTGACAAGTTTAGAATTATTATAGAAGAGTTTTACTCCAAATATGGATTGTCCAAGAAAGAAATAGAACTATAGATAAAGTAGAGTTTTTGTGTGCGCATTAGTTGTTTGATGAAATGCCTAAGAGAAGTATAAGCATGAGTAGAGAACCTTAATTCTTACAACATTGCATAATGGCATTTTATGAGTGCATTAATAAGGATGAGCATAACATATGCATTAATTGGCATTTGAGAAGTAGCTTGAGAAAGAGTAGAGAATTTTGAGTGTAAGCTACTGTAAGAGAAAGAGAGAATGAGCACTAGAGCACAAAAAGAGAGTAGTGCTAAAGAAGAGAATAGAGTAGGTTGTGCGATGGGAAACCTGTGAGTGACGAGTAGAAGTCACGAAGAGTGGAACACCAGGGTCCAGCCGTGCCTTCGATAAGATAAGGCCGTGACAGTCACAAAGAGCGGAGCATGAGGTTTTGGCAGTGCCTCTGGTAAGACGGGGCCGTGACATTCAAGAGAGAGAGATTATGTACTCACGTGGCCAAGGGTTCCAAATCCATGCATAACCTAGTCCAATCGGCAGAGAATGAGTAAAAGTCACGAAGAGTGGGATAAGCCCCGCCCGTGCCTCCAGTAAGATGGGGCCGTGACATCCGCAGAGAGTAGAAAAGAAATGTGAGAAGAGAAACAAACAGAAAAATGAGAGAGTTATGTAAGGAAAGAATTAAGAGAAAGAGTTGCGGGGATAGACGAGTAGAGGATTTACTTACTAAGCCTTTTTGTGCTCACCTCGTTGTTTTCTGTGTGTTTTGCAGGATCTAGGTGAGGACGTGGTCAGATGGACGTCGGCAAGCGAGGAGAAATAGCTACATTGTCCACCACATTTTTGATGACTTTTGTATATGAGACTTTACTTTGTATAAAGAATGTATATATTTAATAAAAGAAAAATTTGGGCCCAACTATTTACGTTATCTTACTTGTATTTTCATTATGTATATTTTATGACTATATGAGTAAAAAGGAGTCATTACAAAGCTGTAAAAGAATTCAGTTTTATCAAGAACGAAGATGAGCCATGTGTTTACAAGAAAGTGAGTGGGAGCGCAGTGGCATTCCTAGTGTTGTATGTCGATGACATACTTCTGATCGGGAATGATATACCGAACTTGCAGTCGGTAAAGACTTGGTTATCCAAGTGCTTCTCCATGAAGGACTTAGGAGAAGCAGCCTACATCCTTGGAATAAAGATCTTTCGTGATAGATCGCGTAGGTTGCTTGGCCTAAGTCAGAGTGCATATATTGACAAAGTACTAAAAAGATTCAGTATGGAAGAATCCAAGAAGGGATTTCTTCCAATGTCACATGGTGTTTATCTCTCTAAAGAAATGTGTCCTAGAACACAAGATGAGAGAGATAGGATGAAGAAGATCCCATATGCATCAGCAATTGGATCCATCATGTATGCTATGCTATGTCTCAGATTGATGTCTCATGTGCTTTGAGCACTTGTAGTAGATATCAATCGGATCCAAGTGAGCATCACTAGATGGCTGTCAAGAATATTCTTAAGTACCTGTAGAGGACTAAGGATATGTTCTTAGTTTATGGAGGGGAAGATGAGCTCATTCTAAGAGGATACAATGATGCTAGTTTCCAAACAGACAAAGATGATTATTGATCGCAATCAAGGATTGAATATTTTGTGTAACGCCCCACTTGAGGTACGTAGCTAAGTTATGGTGTATTGCTTGAATGTTTATTGTTTTGCTTTTATTTGGGTTGATGAGAATGCATTAAAAATGAGGGCATTATTGTAAATTGACTAAGGGACAAAGATGGAATTTTCAAGAAAGAGCAAGGGCAAAATGGGAAAGTGTGGTTATAAATTAAAGTGTTAAGGGTTTGAAACCCTTCATTCTTCTTCTCCAGCGCCACACTCCTCCCCCAATTTCTCTCAAATTGTCATTCAATCCTCCAAGGATTTTGAGGGTTTTTAAGTGGTTTTTCAAGGGTTTTGATTCTAGGCATTAAAAGGTAAGGATTCAAGCTCTTTATCTATGATTTATTTGTGTTGGATTTTCTGCTTGTCGCTGCATTGCTGTAGGATCTTATGTCTGATTTTGCCGATGGGCTTGTTTCTTAGAACTCCTGGATATTATGATTTTTTTCAGTTTCTAGAAATTATATTCTGTGTCCACTTAGGACAATAAGAGTATTACTTTATAATGGATTATTGTCCTTGAATGTAAATAATATTCTTTATGGAACTATTTCAATAATATGTTCTTAAGATAGACAATAAGGATTATATCAAAAATAACAACTATGCAACTGTGGCAAGTTGAGTTGAACCTTAAGGAATGGGGATAGTATTAAAACTCGCATCTCCATGTACACCCCGAATAATGTGTAGTCTAAAAGAGGAGATTAGGACCTAACTTAATATGGTTAGATCTTTGATGAGTTTCTATGATTTTCCCAATAATTCTAGGGTTGTGCCCTAGAGACTGCGACTTACATGCCAAACCGTATGCCATCAAGGTCTATAGATAAGACTCCATATGATCAATGGAGTGGGCGAAAGCCCAACTTGTCTTATCTAAGGATTGGGCTTGCGAAGCTTATGTCAAAGAAATGACTTCGAACAAGCTGGGCTTGAAATCTTGTGTATTCGCGGGGTATCCTGAGGAGACCGAAGGATACTATTCTACTACCCAAAAGAGCGCAAAATCTCGTTGGCTCATTCTGGAGTCTTCCTAGAAAAGGAATTTTTCTAAGAAGTACTAGTGGGAGAAAAGTAGAACTCCATGAAGTTCTAGAACCACAAAATACTAGACGAAGGACAGGATGATGTGCCATAGGAAGTGTTGAACATCAAGAGGAGGTTACTCCACAACTTGTGGATCAAAGTGAACCACCTCAAGTAGGAAGAGCTACATAGATTTGGGAAGTACGCCATGAGCCCGAGAGATACGGTTATCTTGTGACTCAATATGGTAACATACAGTCTACCAAGACGATGAACCTATAACCTACGAAGAGTTATATCGGATCCAAATTCCGATAATGGCTTGAAGCTATGAAATTGAGATGGACTCCATGTACCAGAACCAAGTATGGTCTTTTGTGGAACCACCTAAAGGGGTAAAACCCAAGGGTGTAAATGGGTCTTCAAGAAGTAGACTGACATGGATGGCAAGGTGCATACTTATAAGGAGACAGGTTGCTAAGGTTTCAAACAATTCATGGTATTGACCATGAAGAAACCTTTTCGCCAGTTGCCAGATTAAAACCATCCGGATTATGCTGCGATTGCTGCATATCATGACTATGGATTTGGCAAATGGATGTCAAAAAAATTTTCTGAACGGAAACCTTGAAGAGGATATGTATATGACACACACTTGATGGTTTTATCCTTGATGGGCAAGCTGATAGGGTATGCAAGTTGCAGAGATCATTATGGACTCAAGCAATCTTCTAGGACCTGGAACATTCATTTTGATGAAGCTTGTAACGCCCCACTTGAGGTATGTAGCTAAATGTTTATTTTTTGCTCTAATGGAGTTTGTATGTTGTTATTTTTGGTGGTTGGCCCTTGGTTGAAATTATGTGTTGGTTTGGTTGAGTGGTTGCCCTGAATTTGGTGAAGTCTTGCAGAATTTTGAAGTGTAGACTTCGCCGCAGCGAAGGAGTTTCGCCGCGGCGACATTGCCCTTGTTTCTTCACCAGGGCGAAGAAAGAAACTTGCCACGGCGAAGAGCCGGTAAAAAGTTGGGTGAAGTTTCTAGAGAATTTTCCCATAAGGGTAAAGTGACCATTCTACCCCTAATTAGCAGGAAAAGTAGGGAGTGAAATGCAAGAAATTTCATAGAGAATGTGTTAGAATTGGGGGTGTGAGTGCAAGGAATTAAAGGACAGAGATGGAATTTCCAAGAAAAAGCAAGGGCAAAATGGGAATGCATGTAAACTATGAGCTAATAAGGGTTTGAGTTTAGTTAACCCTTCATTCCTTACTTCCACCGCCATTCCCCTTCACCACTTTCTCTCAACTCTTGGTTCATAGAGGCTAAAGAGGATCTAGCAAATTCCTCTTTAGTTCCTTGAGGTTATTTTCATGTGGACTACTTCGGTTCGGTCCTACACTTGGGTCGGTAGCGAAATACGTTCAGAGACAAGTTGGAGGAGCCTCCAAACGAGTGTATGATTTCTTAAACCTCTAAACTAAAATCTGCAGATTCTTATTTAATATGTATAAACTGTAATTTTTGTACCTTGATCTTGGTTCTAAGGAACAATCCATTATTGTAAATGTTTTGTTTTTCCGCTGCATAACTAGATCGTTTTCTAACAGTGGTATCAGAGCCTAGGGTACCTGATTTTACAGTTTTTATGTGGATGGTTGATTACATGTATTTGATTAATAACATGTTGCCTTGATGAATCTGCACAAATCTGCCATGAGAGCATGTTTTAAGAAATCAATTGATTGATTAATTTTAATTTGTTGATGATCTGCAAGTTTGGAACATTTGTTTATGGATTTTTGTTGAAATCAGTAGATTGATTGCAAAATCCGATTGACGTATTTTGTTGGCTGGTTGAACTGATCTGTTGCTACAGATCAGTGCACGCTTTTCGCGATGATATAACCCATCGCCGCGACATGCGTTGTTGGTGTTCACGCTGATTGCAAAAATTAGCGCTTGTCGCAGCAATTGTCCTTAGGATGAACACTGTTTGCAATCAACGCTCGCCGTAGCGATATAACCCATCGCCACAGCAAGCGCACGTTTAGCATGAGCGCAACGATAATTAGCGACGCTGCAACGATCTAACTCATCGCCGCAGCGAGTGCACTTTCGAGTGTGTAGGGCCAGATTGTAAAGTTTCAAAACTTTTGGACCGAATACAGATCTGTAGATTTCAGGGGGTAATTAATAATTCACCCACCCAATTCAAAATTGATTATTTCTGAATTAATGCCATGTACTTGTTTGTATATTGTATGGTGCTTGGTACATAAACCTTATACCTATGGTGAATGTTTTAAAATTTTTGGGTATGTATGATTGTAATTTATTAAATAGGGCCTGCATGTCCTGCCTTTCTCCTC